>NW_022680602.1:0-230815 GCF_009764315.1 Trachypithecus francoisi | reverse complement strand
GTTTTCTACATAGTAAGGATGAACCATTTTCATTTTTTCACATTTCCATTGTAAATTTTCTAAGATTGGATTCACCAGAACGTTTTCCCTTGCAAGTATTGTAAGATTTCACATATTGATGAGATACACAACGAGGACTCTGCCTCTGGAAGTGTCAATATTGTGCATGATCCCGGCCATGCCCACTGTTCTGGCATCAGAGTCTTGCCCTGTACAGTTTAGACACTGTCAAACCATTTTCTTTTATTTTTGCTATCAATAAGCTTCATTATGAATTCGGTTTTTACAAATACTTTTCATTTGCTTAAGCGCCCCATGAGAAAACAGTGAGCACACCTCTCGGATGTCCAGGTGGGCACACCCCTCAGATGTCTAGTTTTAGTTTGTCACACAGCTGGTCATTCTTCCCTGTTTCTCCTGTCACTATGCACAGGAGACGCCTGCTTCAGGATCTGAAAGTTTAAGGGTTAAACTACCCATAGGAACATGAAGGCAGATCAAAGAGTGTCAATTTTAAAAATGAAAATTGGAACATCTATTACATTGGTAAAGATAGACATGTTTGACAAGAACAGTGTTGACTTAGATGTAGGGAAATGGACACTCTCATGCATCACAGAAGGCTAAACATTCCTTCCTAGGAAAGAACTGTGGCACTTTGTCTTATAAGTGTCCCTATTGTGGAAGATCAATGTAGAGACATAAGATGGGCCTGCACACTAACATAGAAATATCTCTATATTTGCTACATGGAAAAGCAAGTCATAGAGCAGTACGAATGGTGAAAAATCAGGAGATTATGTGATACGTCACCATATTACACCAGGAATCACGGCTTGAATTCTCCATCCAGTCTATGGTCTCCCATAGAGTGCTCCTTGAGAGTAGGCCCTGTCTCTCCAAGGAGATCCAGATGTCAGCTATAGGTGATAGACCCAGGGTAAGATTTTCTCCGTCACTGGGGAGAGAAGAAACTAAGGACAAGGAGCATTTATGGGGAGACAGAACCAAGAAAATCAACTCTGGATCCCAGAAAGCTCAGAAGAGAAGCAGTGAAGTCTCTGGGGTAGAAGAAAGCTGCTGCTGCTGTAGCTCAACCCCAACTTGTCCAAAACCCCTTCGTGACCACAGCCAGCACACCTTGCCCCACACATCTGTGTGCAAGCCCACCTGGCTCTGTGTCTGGCTCGGGGTCATTGAGGGTGAATCCCAAGCTGCTGCTGTTACAGCTTCTGCACAGGGCCTTGCATTTTGTATGCTTAATATTTAGAGAATGTCAAGTGTCTGGCACCAGGGTATAAAGATCATATGCCCAGTAGGAAGATTAAGAAACTGGCTTTAGGAGAGAGAGCCTAAAAGTCAACAAAATGAATTACCAACTCCAACTTCAGCAGCACCAGCTCTTAGCCAAGGCAGATAGAATGTTTTAAGTGTGATCAACTGTTACTATCCTACAGCGCTATGGGCCATTCGACTCAATATGCAAGCCCTCCTATGTGGCCAAAGCATTTCAGGGGTCATAAGAGGAAAATGGCAGGCACCAAAGTGCCCCTGCAGGTAAGCATAAGAGTATGCACCAGCAGTCACCACCAGCTGGCCCATGAATGACAGCCCATGTTCATGCATGTTTCTGGTGTGTCAAGCCCTGCTTTGATGCTCCGCATCTGTCCTTCTTTCATGGTCACACAGCCCTCTGGCACATCTTCCCCAGAGCACAGAGCTTATGAGGGGTGGAGCAGAGTATTTGTTTGAACGTAGGTAGACCAATAAATTTTAAAGATGAAGATTCACAGCTGCTCCATCCAGGTGGGCACATCCCTCGGATGTCCAGGTGGGCACACCCTAGGCGTGGTCCTTTGAGCTTTCTCAGTCAGGGTTCCTCCCACCTGCCATGGCACCCTCTCTGCCACCTGTCTTGGTAACCGGGGCATAGGACCACCTTGCACTTGACTGACACAAGCCGCTAGGTGGACACACGTACGAGTGAAAACTTGTTGCAATGACTGCGCAGCCAAGAGCCAAGGTTTTCTCTCTTTCTGAGACCTGCCATCTTCAGTCTCACAAGGGGTTAAACCAGCAGTCCAGTTTTGCATTTTTATTCCCTGATAAGAGCGAGCAGTTGGCCTGAACCTATCAGGATTTCCTCTTTTTTTTTTTTTTTTTTTTGAGACGGAGTCTCACTCTGTCACCCAGGCTGGAGTGCAATGGTGCAGTGGTGTGATCGTGGCTCACTGCAACCTCCGCCTCCGGGGTTCAAGCGATTCTCCTACCTCAGCCTCCCAAGTAGCTGGGATTACAGGCACCGCCACCACACCTGGCCAGTTTTTCTGTGTTTTTAGTAGAGATGGGGTTTCACCATATTGGTCAGGCTGGAGGATTTCTTTCCCAGGATTTTGCAAATAGATGTGAACAGTTCCAAGTACTCTATGCTGCTGCCCCCAGCATGGGGCAGGGTGGGGCAGGTACTCTATGCAGACCAGGGTCATGCCTTGCCTGGGTTCCTCACCATTCTTGGTATCTGCTTCTGGCCTTTCCTATTGGTTCTGTGTGACATCTTTTCATCCTTATCACTTAAATGGCTCTAACTGGTTTCTGTTCCTTGCAATGGAAGGTCTTAAAATAAATAACCCCAAATCCTAAGGAAGCCATTCAAAGCTCACTCAGGGGCATCCAAAAAGTATTCCCCATTGCAATTCCTGGAAAGCTCTAGCAAAGAATACATTTTTAAATTTGCTCAAATCCAGGAACTATTAAGATTTAACTACAGGCAAGTAATGAACAGCAAAATTGTGTTTGGTAGTAGACACTCGTTGTTTTGGTGGCCCAGTGGCCTCCTTAGCCTTTGTGTTCTGCGGGATTCAACCTTCATGCAGAATCTTCTCTGTGGGCGTCGACACCACCAGGAGAACACAGCCTCCTGATAGAAGACTTGGACCCACACCCCTTCTTTCCCAGTCAGCTCACTCCCAGCTGCTGTTTTGGAGGCCCACCCCCTTTGACTTGCACATGCAGCGATGGCTCTTTTATTTTCACCATTTGTCATTTTCCCTAAGTGAGAAATAAGTACCATTCCTGGTCTACAGCCCCAGGTCACCTCATTACAGCATTAAAAATCCAGATTTTAAAAAACACAATTGGCACTAATGTACAAGCAATTCCACCTTATTGTAGGGTGAAGGAGAGAGGGTAGATTTTTTAGGGGAAATTTGGGTTTCAGTTGGGAGGGGAGATAGGAAGAAGTCCAGAAAGCATCTCTTTATGTATATGCATGTATACATACAGATATGTGTGTATGTGTCTGTGTGTATATATATATGTGTGTTTATTTATTTATTTCATCTTTCCTTTTTCTCAGCACTGAAGCGCTCACTGGGTCTGTTGAGAACCGGGTCAGATCAGGAGGTAAAGGTCAGTTCTGGGAGCTCTGTGGTCTCCACGTCATAATAGTTCTTTCCGTCGGAATAGGTCTTCCCCTTCAAGGCCTCTATGAGCTGCTGTAGGCGCTTGGCAAAAGAAAGTCCTTGGGGAGGTTTTGTGGTAGATGAGGGTGGAGGTGGGGGCGGGGGCGGGGGTAAAGGTGAGGGTGGAGGTGGGGGTGGGGACGGGGGTGGAGGTGGGGGTCGAGGCCGAGCTGAAGGTGGTCGGGATGGAAGTGGTCGAGGGGGCGGTTGGAAATACCAAGGAAGGTGAGCAGAGATAGGGTGGGAGGAGGGGAGTCGAATCGGGGGCGGTCTAGTGGTGCGGGCTGGAGGGGTGGCCGGTTGAATCATGTGCAGTGCATTAGAACCGATCTTGGAGGCAATCCAGTTCAGATAGGGCCAGGTGGCCGTGTAGATTCCGGGGCGCTTGGCACGGGCACAGCCTACCCCCCAGCTTGTGATTCCCACGACCACGTAGGCACCTTCCTTGCTGTCTTTGCACGTGGGAGGCCGACCGCTGCCCCCCTGCCCAGAGGGACACAGAGGTCACGATCTGCCTGAACCACTCTTTCCCTGCCAAGAGGGATCAGAAGGCTCTGGGAGGACAATTTCCACAGTCACATGGTTTCCTGCTGCCATAAACACAAGTGGGTGTGGTAACGTTTGAGGGGGTGTCAAGGGCTTCATTTGGGATGTGAGGAGGGTGTGGATTGTCAGGGCTTTCCTTGCAGTGAGATGAGCAAGCTCACGTGTCCATAGGGGCACATGGCAGGGGCTGCCAGTGGCTGCCACCGCTCATCCCCAATGTGACTGTAGGTGCTAGAAAAGGGACCAGGGAAGCAGTCACTAGAGAAGGGCCCTAGGCAGAGGGGTGGAGATAATGGAGTTTGGGGATCCAAAATGAGGATGTTCTCAGGGGCCGGGAGAGTCCCAGAGGGACCCAGGGGCCCAGAAGCCAGAAGGAAGGTTACCTGGCAGGTGTCGATCTTGCCTAAAGGATACCCCGCGCACACATTGGTTTGCTGAATGCGCCCATTGTACCACTGGGTCGAGTTACACAAGTCCAGGTCGATGAGATCCACACGCGCCTCCATCAGCATAGATGATGGCCTGGGGGTTACAGTCAGACCACTCAGCTGTCAGTGATCATGGGAGATGCAGACAAAAGCCCTGCCTCCTTGCCCCACCGAACCCCATCCTCTGTGACGCTCCAGTTAAACCTCAGACCCATCCAGTCAATGCCCCGACCTCTCCTTATACACCAGAAAGAGCAGATGAGAGGTGATGGGAGGAGGTGGGCAAATGTTATCCAAATCAAGTCCAGAGGAGCGAGGAAGAGAGGAAGGCAGGGTGGAGGCCCATGGACAGGTAGATGGAGAATGGGCAGTGGAGGGTGGGTGTGCATATTAACGGTGGATTATGGAGGTTAGCTGCAGTATTACCAATAACACCTAGTGTGCACTAAGCACTCACTGAGTCACATGGTCCCGTTATTTCCATTTTGGACCAGAAGGCTGGAGCACAGCCCACCCAGGTCACAGCAGAGATGTGGTAGGGCTACAGCCTGGCCTTAGGACTGCTCCTCTCCAGACTCCAGTCTGAGACACACTGACCACTCCCACAGTCTGGCTGTAGGCCACCCTCCCAGATTCTTGTCCCTCATCAGGACTTCTCGGCTCAGCTGTGGACAGGATCTGCTGGAGTTGGATCCATAAGCCCCTCCCCATATGCTACAGATCTGTTCGGAGAAGACTGCAGGAGAAGCTCGGGGCAGCGCCTCCACACACTGGCAGACCTGGCAGGGGAAGAGGTGGTTGAAACGACCCTGACACGGAACTTCCTTGAAAACCCTGGACTCGGCCAGGCGTGGTGGCTCAGGCCTGTAATCCCAGCACTTTGGGAGGCCGAGGCGGGCGGATCACACGGTCAGGAGATCAAGACCATCCTGGGGCCCGATGGGGGGCATGTCTCATCCCCGGGCGGTGGGTGGGGCCGAACCCAAACCCTAACCCTAACCCTAACCCTAACCCGCCGGGGGGCGTGTCCTGGGGGCCGCTGGGGGCAAAAATCGCCCTGGGCGTGGCCTAGCGGCCGCCTGGAGCCCGCTTCGCGGGAGATGACTCATCTCCCGGCGACCGGGGGCCCCCACCCGCCGGGGGGCGTGGCTCGGAGGCTGCAGGGGGCCGGATGGGGGGGCGTGTCTCATCCCCGGGCGGTAGGTAAGGCCGAACCCTAACCCTGACCCTGACACTGACCCTGACCCTAACCCCAAACCCTAACCCTGACCCTTGACGCTGACCCTGACCCTTGACCCTGACCCTGATCCTTGACCCTGACCCTGACCCTAACCCTAAACCTAACCTGGTCTGGTCAGGTTTGATCCGGTCTGGTCTGGTTTGATCCGGTGTGGTCTGTTTTGATCCTGTCTGGACTGGTTTGATCTGGTTTGATCCGGTCTGGTCTGGTTTGATCCGGTCCGATCTGGTTTGATCTGGTTTGATCCGGTCTGGTCTGGTTTGATCCGTCTGGTCTGGTTTGATCTCGTTTAATCTGGTCTGGTCTAGTTTGATCTGGTCTGGTCCGGTCTGGTCTTCTTTGTTCCGGACTAGTCTGGTTTGATCTCGTTTGATCTGGTCTGGTTTGGTTTGATACGGTCTGGTCTGGTCTGGTCTGGTTTTTTCTGGTCTGGTCTGGTTTGATCTGGTTTGATCTGGTTTGATCCGTCTGGTCTGGTTTGATCCGGTCTGGTCCGTTCTGGTCTGGTTTGATCCGGTCTAGTCTGGTTTGATCTGGTTTGATCCAGTCTGGTCTTTTTGATCCGGTCTGGTCCGGTCTGGTTTGATGTGGTATGCTCTGGTCTGATGTGGTTTGATCCAGTCTGGTCTGGTTTGATCCGGTCTGGTCTGGTTTGATCCGGTTTGATCCGGTCTGGTCTGATCCAGTTTGATGCGGTCCGATTTGGTTTGTTCCGGTTTGATCCGGTCCGATCTGGTTTGATCTGGTTTGATCCGGTTTGATCCAGTTTGATCCGGTCTGGTCTGGTTTGATCCGGTTTTAACCAGTCTGGTTTGATCCAGTTTGATCCGGTTTCATCTGGTTTGATCCGGTTTGATCCAGTCCGATCCGGTTTGATCCGATCCGGATGTTCAGACCAACATCGAAGAGAGTGTACACCCCGCGGGCCTGGCGGGAAGCAGTGGGTCAGAGCTGCTGACAAACCTCACGTGGACCCCAGATCGCTGTCTCTGTGGGTTGGGTTTGGGAATTGGGTTGAATTAGAGGATTCATTGCTAAGGCCAAATATTAAAAAAAAAAGAAAAAAAAAAACCTCTAGTTTTAGACCATTAAAATACATGACTTGTCAAAAAAAAAAAAAAGAGTCATAGCTATTCTTTTCCATCTTAGCTACAGGTATATATTAATATATGTTAATTCCCTGACTGACTGAGCAATGGGCCAAACTCATAAGAACAGATGTGTGAGGACCGTCAGTAACCATCCTGACCCAAGCCCTTATATACAGATAAACTTTTGAACAAAATATGTAACCTTGGGGGTCTTGACACTCTAAATTTTATTGTTTTTAATTAACTATTTTTATTCCCTAAACAATACCTGTTCATCGGAGAGAAAAATGGCATTACCTATACTAAACAAAAGAAAGGAAATAAAATGCTCAGAAACATTTACACATGTATGCAGACTCATACACACACACACTCGCACGCACTCATGCACAGGCTCGCAATGTGTCTAGGCCTGCCTTTTCACTTATTTGTATGTCCTGAACATATTTCCATGTCAGTAGACGCTTATCTTCGTAGCAGTAACAGCACTAAATATTATTGTAGCGTCTATTTTTACCATTATTTATTTAACTCATCATGTTTGAACTGTTAGGTTGTGTCTATCGTTTTCTGTATTATAGACAATCTAATGACAAATGACCCATCCCCTAATGTTCAATATAAAAATATCATTGTATAAGAAGATAAGGGGTATTTGCTTGAAATAAAACTAAGTGTGCCCCACCTTCTCCACATGTAATATGCTCTAAAAAGGCATGAATAATTAAATTAGCCCTTCTATTCTCCAGCACAGATCCTGAGCCCAGCGGTGGGTGCAGGTGCTTAGAGCCTCGGTCTGCTTTTCTGCCCGCCAGAAGGCAAAGGCCACACAACTGCCACCTTAAGATACCCAGGATACTCCTCTCCTTTTTTATTAATAGAATAATGCTCAGGCTCAGTGCATGAGAGCAGCGCTCTCTGACTTTGCACTCATCAGAGTAATCTAGGTGGTTTGATTAAAAATACACATTCCCTGGCTGCGCTCCCAGAAACTGGACTTCAGTGGTTTAGTGGGGGTGTGCATAGGACAGGTGATTCTGAGGATCACGAGGGGTTAGGAATTTCCCCGTTAATTCTGGCCATGGGGGAGAGCAGACATCCAGCATTGTCTGCAGCATATTTTTTTTTCCTCTTTTGCAATGGATATTTGATGCTCAGCAGGATGAGCCCCAGAATGAGGCACACATCCAAGAAAAATCCATGCCTCTCCATCTTTTCCCCAGGATTGTCCTTTGGCGAGACTCTCCTCTGCGATTGCTTCACTTTCAACGGTTCATAGAACAAACCTCTTCTTAGTCTCCTCTGTTGTCTCTTATCTGTTCAACAAACACCCACTGCGCAGGACCATCCTCCGGTAAGCCCTCGAGTGGGGCCGTTTGGCAGCCCTAGTTCGTGGGGTGAGCACTGAAGGAACCGGGGCCCCATAAGCCCGTGCTTTTGTGGGGGCTGCCCCCTCTCCCTTCGCAGGGAAACTGGCACCAGGCTGTTAAGCTGTGGATGGACAACCACACAGCGCATTGTATGTGCATATTTCAGCACGTGGAGTTGGCCAGTGAAGTCAGCCAAGGTCGGCACAGTGTACAGCAGCGCGCGTGTCCGTGGGGAGGAAGGATCCTCCCGCCTCCCGGCCAGGCCAGTCCTGTTGCGCCTCCTCCTGCCCCACTCTGACTTTCGCTCCCAGCGCAGTCCCCGGAGGAATCCTGTGGCCAACAAGAAGCTGTGCGAGCGGCCGGGCTCGGCGCCGACAACAGCAGGAGCAGCGGGGCCTGCCGCGAGCCTCCGCGTCCAGGTAGGGTCTCCGCGTCCCAATTCCATCCCTCCCCGCCATGGGCGCTCCCAGCAAGTGCGAGGTTTCTACCCGCCCCGGCGTTGGCGCCCACTCACGGTCTCCCTTGCCCCCCCCACCAGATGCTCCCCGCGTTCTATTCCGCCCCGCCATGGCGCACCCAGCAAACGTTGTAATCTCGCCCCCCTGCGGTCTCCCCTCCCCCGGACGCTGCCCCTGCCCCCACCTGTGGCGCTCCGGGCATCTCTAAAGCCCCCAACCAGAGTCCTCCAACTCACCCGCGAGGCTCGCGTACCAGCAACGCGGCCCCATCCGCAGGGACCCCGCCCACCTGTGGCGGTACCCCCGCATCTGCGACCTCCCCCACCGCTAGCGCGGTCCCCACATAGGACGATCCCTGCGTAGGTGCTCTGCCCACACCCGCCCCCCCAACACCCCCCCGCCAGCCCCTGCCCTTTCCTTCCCCTTTCCCTGCTCCTGCCCCTAGCGGCGCCCCCACCCCCGCAGCCCCTCCCGTGCGCTCGGGCCCGCCCGTCACCGCCCATTGGCGCTGGCGCCGGGCAGGGGCGCGGGCGGGGCAGCAGTTCGGAGTCCGGTGCGCGCGGGCGGGGTCCCCATTGCCTGCCACGCACCCGGACTAGCGACTCCCCTCGGCCTCCTCGCCATGGACGCGGACGACTCCCGGGCCCCCAAGGGCTCCTTGCAGAAGTTCCTGGAGCACCTCTCCGGGCCGGCAAGGCCATCGGCGTGCTGACCAGCGGTGGGGATGCTCAAGGTGCGCGCCCCCCTCCAGGCGGCGAGGGAGGGACGGGCGGAGAGAGGGAGAACAGGGCGAAGGGGATGGGGGGACAGGGCAGAAGGGGGGGGAGCGATGGGGGGACCCGGGGAAAGATGGAGAAGCGATGAGAAGAACCGGGGAGAAGAGCGGGGAAGCGATCGGGAGAACTGGGTCGAAGCTGGTGCCCGGGAGCGGCAGGGCAGGGGTACCTGCGGGGCAGCGTGAGCCGGCAAGGCAGCCCCGGGGTCCTTGCCGGGTGGGGCGGAGGAGGAAGGGACATGGCGGTAGGAACCTCCATCCGGAAGATAGTGAGCTTTTCATCCCCTCCGGTTTATGTTTTAAATGGAGCCTGGCAGAGGGGGTCGCCTGGAGCGCCCTCGGGGGTCGTTCTGCCTCTGAGCTGTAGGACGGGGCCGGGCTTCCCCTCCGAAGCGAGGGTACAGCGCGATCACTTCCTTAGTGGCCCCCCGGCCCCCAACTCCGCCCCACGCCACCACCCAGAATGTCGAGAAAGAAACGGCCGGGTCCCCGCACGCCTCCTGTCGCCTCGTGCCCCGCGTGGCGTGGGCGGGGTCCCGGCTGCTGCAATGCAGGACGCGGCGGGGGTGCTCTGGGTTCCCGCCTGGTGTCTCCCAGGCGGTCCGGCAGCCCCTCGCGTTTCCGCTGGAAGATTTACAAAAAGGGTTTCTTGCGCTCGCATGTGCTGTCACCTTCCGGCTCGTGACAAAACTGAAAACTAAAATGGGTCCCAGGCCCTCCCCGCCAGCCTCCGTGGACGGGAAGGACCAGAAAGCGGGAACTCCGAGACGTAAGCGGCGCCGCGGCGCGGGCTCTGGGCTTCCCCTGCCCTGCAATGTGGAAACGGCTCTCCAGGAGGGGCCCGAGCCTGGGCCCAGGACGCGGGCGCCCCGGGAGGACATTTAACATTGAAGAGGGGGAGGTGATGGAGAGTGCGCGCCCCAGGCCCCAGGGGCAGGTAGGGGCGCTTGTGCCCGGGATCAGGAGGGTGAGGCCTTCTTGGCCAGGTAGCCTTGTGAAATCTATCTGAAAGTCACAGATAACTAAGTGTCAAGTCGTCACAGATATTTAAGTATCCTGAATGAGATGGCTACGGAAAACATGAAAACATTGTTACTGGTTAGTGCATGATGCATCAAAAACATTGTTACCTGCACAGTGGCAGCACTGATATTTGTGGGCTTTTGAATGTGTGGACTGGAGTGTTAAGAGTCCTTCAGTTATGACAGTACTTTGATTTGAATGTTCTTTTCTTGGCGAATAAAGGCTATACATTGAATGTACCCAGGAAACTAGGAAGGTGAACCCACGCGAAGGACACAGGCCTGTGGGCTGCTCCGGACACCATTAGGGCGTTGTGGGCACTGAGCCATGGGCTTCCCGCTCAGCCCCCTGAGAGCCGTGACAGCATCTCTGTTCTGCCTCACACTGGACCCGCTAGTTTCATATTCTTGTTATGGTTCCGAGGCTACAAGCAGTTGGATTCTGAGATTCACTCTCTGTCGTCCTCCTCCAGCTGCTTTCAAATGGGTCGTCTCTTTTTTAAGAACTGCTTTTTTAAGCAGTGATTTATGGGGTGAGTTGTAGTGCTGTCCTGAACTGCAGAGGGAGCGCATTGAGGGTTTTGATGCTGTGCACATCAACTGAGTCACCAGCCCAGGGCCCTGTCAGTCCCATTATTAAGCTCATTTCTTGCTCTTCTCATCGTTACTCGACGCCTTAAAAAAAAAAAAGCAAACTCTTGCTTGCGGTCACTGGCTTAGTTTGGCAAATGGGTGTTTACCCTGGAAAGAGGGGCATTTTGTCCTCTGGACCGTCTAAGGCGCCCTTTGGTGACGTGGTCGGTTTCTGACCACTCTATTCTGTGGGCGTCCTTCCTGCTTCCACCTTCCCTTTCCAAACGCCTCCGCCTCCATGGCTTTAATTTTCCTTCTGTGTGTGTGTCACGCAGAGGTTATGACTATTGTGCCAGTGCCCTGTTTTTTTTGTTTTTTTGTTTGTTTGTTTTTTTGCTGAGGGCCCAAAACTTGTTACATCTCAAAAGAAGCAATTGCATCCATTTGTTCGCGATGATCATAAACAGTGCCCTCTAAGGGAGACTAATTTGTTAACCCATCTGCTGTGGGTAGAAAGACAGCGGTGGCCGCGGAACGAGGGTTCTGCCTCTTCGGAGCCTGCACAACCGTCCTGCTTTCTTTCTTCAATATCCAGTAGGGGGGTTAATTTTAATAAGCCCTTGAAACCAACAAAGCAGGAAAGTGCAAAGACATTGAGTTGTGAGATTTAAAATTCACTGGGGGTTGCTGCTTCGTTTTGGGGCTGCAGGGTATGTTTGGCAGCGACATCGGCTCTTTGTGCTGTGTGACTCATGAATTGAGATAGTTCTTTACTAAGTGCTTTGTGCAGTAGGTATGAAAATGGGGAAAGAGGGAGCACTGTCCGGGGTGGAGAGGCGCGGAGAGACGCTGTGATACACAGCGGGTCCTTTTCTTCTGGGCTCCTGGTTTTAAATCTTTTCTTTTTTTTTTTTTTCTAGAAGCTTGAAAGATCGTTTTTGTGTCTTCATTAAAAGATTGAAGACTGTGGGCCAGACCCAAACTAATTCCATTGGCATCAGAGAGAAGGATTCTTTACATATTTATCTATAGGCATACTTGATTTTTTTTTTTTGGCTGAATTATCATCTGGTTAGTCAAATCATACATTAGAGAAGTAATATTAAAAATTAAACAATAAAAAATGTGTCTGTAAACCTATCCCTCTTCCATTCCATTTGTCTCTGTGTAATTTTAGAACCTTGAGCTATGATGTACATAGAGTTTATATTCTTTTAATATCTTGCTACTTCACTGTTTTAATGTTTAATCTTTGGGTTGATGTATCACAGGTTACTTGACCATTTCTTACAGGTGTTTGGGTTAGTTTTTTTTTTTTTTTCCTTTAACTCTAATGCAAATTTGAGTGTTTGGCTGGTAGTTTTAGCAGGATTTAAGGCAGAGCCTCAGTTAGGGCTGTGGATCGATCTATGGTCCCTAGTTTGAGGAGGGAGGTGGCAATCTGCCCTTTCTTCTAAAATTGATATGTTAAATCACAACGGACATTTACTTGATTTTGAGCACTTGGGACTCCCCTGGGGTTCACTGGTATTTTAAGGTCAGGACTGGGGATCTCCTGCTGGAGAGGCCCCCAGCGTGCCCAGCGCAGGGTCCTGAGCACGTTTCTGCAGGACAGAAGCCCTGCACTTTGTCCAAACTCCAGCAGCCCTCACTCTGGGAAGAACTGGCTGCTTCAGGAATGAGGTCTATGCTCTGAAGCCCACAGTCAGCAGACCAGCAAAGGTCAGCACAGACGACCTTACATGAATCATTCATTTAACAAGCATTCACGGAATACACACTCCGTGCAGTTGGAACTTTGAGTGGAAGGCCATCAGCTCACTGTTGTCTGAGCAGAGCTTAGTCTCTGGCTCCCTGTTGTAGTCTCCGCTCCTAGGAGGTGCACGGTGGGTGTTGGGGAACCCTCCACAGGCATAGTTGCCAAACAAGGACCCCTCCCAAGGGCGTCAGCCCTGGGCCCTGAGCTCTGAAGAGGAGGAAGGCATTCCTAGGGCCGACTTCCCTTCTGGATACTGAGCTCTGCACAGAGAGAAACTCTTCCACATTCACTGCAGTAAAGTTCATAAAACAAATAACACTTTAGAGACTGGGGTCTGCATTCCCCAGAATTTCCATGGCCACCGGTGGTGGCTGCACCATGCGACTGGATTCTGCATTCCCCAGAATTTCTGTGGCTGCAGGTGGTGTCTGCATCACGCAACTGGTGTCTATGTTCCCTGGAATTTCCGTGGCCATAGGTGGTGGCTGTACCATGTGAATGAGGGTCTGTGTTCCCTGGAATTTCCATGGCCATAGATGGTGGCTGTACCATGTGTCTGAGGGTCTGTGGTCCCTGGAATTTCTGTGGCCGCAGATGGTAACTGTACCATGTGACTGAGGGTCTGCATTCCCTGGAATTTCTGTGGTCGCAGATGGTGGCTGTACCATGCACTGGGGCCTGCATTCCCTGGAAATTCCGTGGCCACAGGCGGTGGCTGCACCATGCTCAGGTCCTGTCTCGGGAGTTGGTGCCATTCTCTCTGTTACTCCCTCACCTGAGACAGAGCGGCAGTTCCTGGCCTTATCACTCCCAGGAAACACACAGGCATCTGTTTTGGATCCTTGTTTTATTTCCCCATCATCTTTGTCGTCAAAGGGAAATTCACATCCCTATGAAGCTGAAAATGGTGTGGGGCCCCCTGGTGGTCTTTCCAAGGCATTATCAGCAGGTAAACTAGACCTTATGGGCCAGTGTACCTGAAATGAAAACAGAAAGGTAAGTCGTGTCACTAAGCTTTACTGGGAGATTCAGGGTCTTTGTCAGTGACAGAATCATCCAAAGTAAGTTGTTTGTTCACTGCATATCCACACGGTTAGCTGTGTCGGGATTAAACTTACCCAGTGTCGACAGAGTGTAGCTTAATCCTCACAGAAGGGTGTCGAGCCTGCTATTGTAGGGAGAGGAGCAGGTGCGGCTCTCGCTTAGCCCAGTGCTGAAGGAGGCCGGGCTCACGTCAGGCCGTTCGTGTGAGCGAGCTGGATTTTTAGCACGCTGGCACGATAAAGCACAAACATCTATTTTTAACTTGTGGGTGACCTTCTTCTGTGCTTCTTGAGTATCTGCGGACCTTTCTGTTTCCTTCCTGAGGAGTCTGTGCCAGGGTCCCAAGCGTTCTCTGGGCTGTACCTCCGCGCCTGCCCACTCGGGAGCCTCCTCCTGGTGGCTGTGGGACTGGGCTGGGCCCACACTGTCAGCATCGTCCGGGGTAAGCAAGCCCGTCCCTCTACACCTCAATGTCCCCAGCTGCTGAACAGGGCTAATCAACTGACCGTCAGGATGAATGGGGTTCAGATGCGCTCATCTCATAGCCCTGCTTGGTAAACAGCCACTTCCACTCTGTCCTCCAAAGTGCTACTCTAGACTTTTTCTTTACCTCCATTTAGCCAGGTGATTCGAGGTGACAGTGACTATCAAGAGGGACGTACAGAGGAAATCAGTGGAAGAGAGCTCGAGGAGCAGACATGGGCACAGGGAACACAGTGCGGGGAGCACGGGTGCAGGGAGCATAGGCATGGGGAGGATAGATAGGTGTGGGGAGCGTGGGTGTGGGGATCGTGGGTGTGGGGAGCACGGGTGTGAGGAGCACAGGGGTGGGGAGCACGGGTGCGGGGAGCATGGGTGCAGGGACCACGGGGGCCGGGAGCACAGGGTATGGAGAGCATGTGTGTGCTTGCTCTGCTCTGACAGATACTGCTGAGCACGTACTCTGTGCTCAGATGGGTCAGAGCCTCAATGCCTCTTTTAAAAAAAAAAAAGTCTTTCTTTTTTTAAAGATAGGACTTCCCTCTTCCTGGTGGCCCCTTTTAGTCGATACTCTTTTAAGCCTGCTTTTCCAGAGGAAAGCTAGGAAGGATGGCCTCTGTAGGTTCCAGTCTGGGCATATCTGGAAGAATGGCCTGTTTTAGGGTTGAGTCTGGCGTATCTGAGGACATCTTTGAACCTCTGCTCAGAGTCCCAGAGCCACCTGTAAAGGCTCCCCAAATGTCTGCTGGGACTTTCCCCTCTGCTCGGGGATGATGAAGAGCCGAACCTCACCCTGCCACGACCTCTGGGGTCCTCCTTCCTGGAGGGCAGTGCCTTCGTGGCCAGTGTGTGTAGGAGGCTGGGCTGGCACCTTCGGGCTATGCTCTGCAGCGGGGGCTCGTGACATGGGACATTCTTGGGCTCTGCATCGGGACTGGTGACATGGGGCATCGTCGTGCACTGTGGACCACATGGGGTGCACAAGAGCCAGACAATTCCTGGAATTCGGAGCCTGGCTCTGTCTCAGGTCACCCACATGTCTGTGGCACTTCTGGGGGATTGTGGGGACTGTACGAGTCTGTGTCCCCACCCTCACTGGCTGGACACCTGTGCCAGGCTGGAGCTTTATGTGTCACCATCCCCTGTTTCGAGTTGTCTGAATATTTATTTTCATTACCTACTCTCATAAGCTTTCCTTTTTTTAAAAAAAATTCAGAGACAGACTTTGAAGTCCCCTGACCCCACCCTCTGCGGACCTAATGGTATTGCAGAAATTATGGCTTCAATTATGTGTAATAACTGGGGTTACTTTAAAAGTCATGTAAAGGAACAAGGGGGAGTGGCCATTTCAAGCGGTACATAGTGCTGGATTCTTAAGTGAACATTATCAGGCTTTCAACACATTTTCTCTTTTTATTGACTTTGGAGAATATAACGGATGCTCAGAAGCTGTTGGAGTTTAGTAACAGGAAGTCATCCTTAAGGAACTATTGAAGCAAGGGGACAGTTGGAGTAAATGTAAGTTATGAACACACACTTATTCCAAACCAGAGACATAAAAGCATCCACTGTGCTGGGGTTGAAACTTGGTTGCTAGTGTGTCTTTCCTGCCCACAGTGACTGTGGCAGTGCTGTGGGCAGGAAATTCTGGAAAGAAGACTTGGTGCCAGCGGTAGTTTTTGTGACGATTCATTTGCTTTCAACTCAAGTGACTATAGTCTTACTTGCAAATGGCTAGGTCTCCACCAATGGACCACGACTTTGACATAGGACAAATGAGAAATGGCCCTTGGGTTTTTAACAACTATTATTTTTAATGGACACGTTATGGTACATATCCATGGGATACAGTGTGATATTTCAATACATGTTTATCATGTGTAATTAGCAAATGAGGGTAATTAGCATGTCCATCTTCTCAGACATTTGTGATTTCTGAATGCTGGGAATATTTAAAATCCTCTCTTCGAGCTGCTTGAAAATATACAATAAATTATAAACTGTAGTCACCTACAAGGCTATAGCACACTAAACCTCATTTTTACTATCTAGATGTAATTTTGGATCCATTAGCCAACCTCTCCCTTTCTGCCCTCCCGCCGCCCTTTCCTGTCTCTAGATTCCACTGTTCTACCTTCAGAGGGTAGAATATCATTTTCCTCATAGAGATCTTTAACCCTCTTGGTTAGACTTCTTCTGAGGTATTTTTAGTTTTATTTGATATTTTTGTAGCTAAATTGGATTGCTTTCTTGATTTCTTTTTCCACTGGCTCATTGTTAGTCTGTAGAAATGTTACTGAGTTTTATATGTTTATTTTGTATTCTGTAACTTTACTGAATTTGTTTATCGGTTCAAAGGGATTTTTGCTGGAGTCTTTTTTTTTTTTAAATATATAAGAGCATATTGTCTGAAAACAGACAATTAGAGTTCCTCCTTTCCACTTTGGGTGCCCTTGATTTCTTTCTCTTGCCTAACTGCTCTTGACTAGGACGTTCAGTGCTGTGTTGGATAGGAGTGGCACAAGAGGGCGCCCTTGTCTTGTCACAGATGTCAGAGAAAACGCTCTTAGTGTTTCCCCATTCACCATTATGTTAGCTGTGGGTTTGTCACATATGGCCTTTATTGTGTTGAGGTATGTTTCCTTCAGTGCCTAGTTTGTTGAGACTTTTTATCATGAAGCAGCGTTGAATTTTATCAAATGCTTTTTCTGTATCTATCGAAATGATAAGGTTTTTGTCCTTAATTCTGTTGATGTGATGTAGTGTGTCTATTGTGCTTATTGAGCAATCCTTGCATCCTGGGGTAAATCCCACTTGATCATGGTGCATAATCTTGTTGATTTCCTGTTGGATTCAGTTTGTTAGTATTTTGTTGAGGATTTTTGCAGCTGTGTTCATTGCGGTAGTGACGTATAGTTTTCTCTTTTTATTGTGTCCTTGCCTTATTTTGGTATCAGGGTAATGCTGGCCTTGAAGAATGAACTTGGCAGAATTCCCTCCTCTTCAATATTTTTGGAATAGTTTGAGAAGAATTGAAATAAAAATGTGTAGAATTCAGCTGTGAAGCCACCTAGTTCTGGGATTTTCTTTGTTGGGAGACTTTTTATTATTACATAGTCATACATGTTACTCATTATTGGTCTGTTTGGGATTTCCGTTTCTTCTTGGTTCCATCTTGGTAAGTTGTACATGTCCAGGAATTGATCCATTTCCTCTAGGTTTTCCAGTCTGTTGACATACAGTTGTTAAAAATAGTCTCTTATGATCCCTTGTATTTCTGTGGTATCAAATGTAATTCTCCTTTTCTGTTTCTAATTTTATATATTTGTGATTTCTTTTTTTTTCTTAGTGTAGCTAATGGTTTGTCTATTTTATTTAACTTTTCAAAAAACCAACATTTTTTTCTTCATCTTTCATATTTGTTAGTTTCAATATGATTTACTTCCTCTTTGATCTTTGTTATTTCTTTTCTTCTACCACTTTTGGATTTGATTTGTTGTTGCTCTTCTAGCTCATTGCAGTTCATTGTTAGGTTGTTTATTTTACATGTGTTTTTTAAATGTAGTTTATTGTTATAAACTTTCCTCTTAATACGCTTTTGCTGTATACCGTAGGCTTTGATATGTTGTGTTTCTGTTTTCAATTATTTCAAGAAATTTTTAAATTTCCTTCTTAATTTCTTCATTGACCCATTGACTATTCAAGGGCATATTGTTTCATTTCTATGTATTTATACAGTTTTGAAAGTTCTCCTTGTTGTTGATTTGTTTTCTGTTTGTTTATTAAACTTTATGTTCTAGGGTACATGTGCACAATGTGCAGGTTTGTTACATATGTATACATGTTCCAAGTTGGCGTGCTGCACCCATTAACTCGTCATTTACATTAGGTATATCTCGTAATGCTATCCTTTCCCCCTCCCCTCACCCCACAACAGGCCTCTGTGTGTGTTGTTCCCCTTCCTGTATCCAAGTGATCTCACTATTCATTTCCCACCTATGAGTGAAAACATGCGGTGTTTGGTTTTCTGTCCTTGTGATAGTTTGCTGAGAATGATGGTTTCCAGCTGCATCCATGTCCCTACAAAGGACATGAACTCATCCTTTTTTATGGCTGCGTAGTATGCCATGGTGTATATGTGCCACATTTTCTTAACCCAGTCTGTCATTGATGGACATTTGGGTTGCTTCCAAGTCTTTGCTATTGTGAATAGTGCCGCAATAAACATACGTGTGCATGTGTCTTTATAGCAGCATGATTTTTAATCCTTTGGGTATCTACCCAGTAATGGGATTGCTGGATCAAATGGTATTTCTAGTTCTAGATCCTTGAGGAATAGCCACGCTGTCTTCCACAATGGTTGAACTAGTTGACAGTCCCACCAACAGTGTAAAAGTGTTCCTATTTCTCCACGTCCTCTCCAGCACCTGTTGTTTCCTGACTTTTTAATGATCGCCATTCTAACTGGTGTGAGATGGTATCCCATTGTGGTTTTGATTTGCATTTCTCTGATGGCGAGTGATTATGAGCATTTTTTCATGTGTCTATTGGTTGCATAAATGTCTTCTTTTGAGAAGTACTGTTCTTTGTTGTTGATATATAGCTTTATTCTGTTACAGTCTGAGAATATCCTAGATGTTATTTCAATTTTTTAAAAAAATGAATTGAGACTTCTTTTGTAGCCTAGCATGTGGTTGATTCTAGAGAATGTTCCATGTGCTGAGGAGAAGAATGTGCATTTTGTATCTGTTGGATGAAATGTTCTGTAAATGTCTGTTAGGTCCATTTGGTCTACACTGTACTTTCAACTTGATATTTTGTTGTTATTTTCTGTCTAGATCATCTCCAGTGCTGACAGTGGGGTTTTGAAGCCCCTACTATTGTTGTGTTGGTCTCTCTCTCTCTGTATATATATATAAATATATGTTGTGTGTGTGTGTGTGTGTGTGTGTGTATATATTTGAGATGGAGTTTTGCTCTTGTTGCCTAGGCTGGAGTGCAGAGGTGAAATCTCAACTCATTGCAACCTCCACCTCCCAAGTTCAAGTGATTCTCCTGCCTCAGCCTCCCAAGTAGCTGGGATTACAGGCATGTGCCACCATGCTGGGCTCATTTTTTGTATTAGTAGAGACAGGATTTCACCATGTTGGCCAGGCTGGTCTTGAACTGCTGACCTCATGTGATCCACCTGCCTCCACCCCCCATAGTGCTGGGATTATGGGTGTGAGGCACCATGCCAGACCTCTCTCTATATTTAGATCTACCAATATTAGCTTTATATATCTGGGTGCTTTGTTGTTGGGTGCACATATACTCGTAATTGTTATACCCTCTTGCTATGTTGATCTCTTTATTACATAATTACCTTTTTGTCTCCTTTTTACAATTTTTGACTTAAATTGTGATTGGTCTGAGAAAAATATAGCTAGTCTTGCTCACTTTTGAGTTCCATTAATGTGGAACCTGTTTTTCCATCCCTTCACATTTAGTCTATGTGTGTCTTTACGGCTGAAGTGAGTTTTTTGTAGGCAGCATATAGTTGGTTTTTCTTGTTTTAAATCCACTCAGCCCGTCTATATCTTTTAATTGGGAAGCTTGGGGTTATTTTGCTATTGATATCACAGTCCAGACATTAAGATTTTCTCACTTAAGTTATTTGTACACAAATTAATCTGAAGAGGAAGTAGAGCTTTTCTTTTGTCCTTTTGAAGAGAGTGATGGATTATTATTTTGATTTCATGCAAGTGAGGGACTCACCATGCCTGTTGGAATTTTAGAATTTCTTTCCTGTTATTAGGAACAGCAATGATCTGTAATGGGTTCCTGGAATCATCCAGTGATGGTCTGAATATCTTCAAAGTTTTCTTTCATGTCCATTTTCTCTTTCTTCCCTAGTAGCCATGCACCCGGGGCAGGAGATGGCCTTACATTTCCTTGGTTTCTTGATGATTTCTTAGGTTTAGTGTTTGACACAGTTCGGATTCTGGATAAAATGAGCCCTTCTGGGAAGTGTGTGAGTCAAACAAGGACTTTCTGGTGGCGTTATACAGGTTTCCCATGCCCCATGAGTACAGGAATAGCTCCCTGGGGAAGGAGTATGGGCACATGATGGCAGGGAGCCATTCTTGGATGGTCCCATCTTTCTGCAGGAATTCTCATGCAGGGAGAAGAAGCACGCGGTGACTGAGCTGGTAGGGATTCTGCTGATAGTTTTGATCGTTATGATTTGCTCCTGAAAGGTGATGTGGAATGAAGTGCAATATTTAGAATGCTGACATTCCTTGAAACAAAGATATAGAAAAAATCTTATAATTGCGGATCCCTTGTAGTTTTCAGCTGCTCTCATGTGGATCCTTTTTCGTCCTTCTGAAATGCTTTCCCAGGAGAGAGCATTGTTCTCTTTATATAGATGAGGAGCCTGGGTTTCAAATGGTTAGGAATTCATCACAGGCATTGGAATCTTTGGTTTCCTGGAACATTCTCTATTCAAGTATAGACCACATGACCTCTAAAGGCTAGCTCACTCTTTGTTTTGTTTTGTTTTTTGAGACGGAATCTCGCTGTGTTGCTCAGGCTGGAGTGCGGTGGCCAGATCTCAGCTCACTGTAAGCTCCGCCTTCCAGGTTTATGCCATTCTCCTGCCTCAGCCTCCCAAGTAGCTGGGACTACAGGCGCCTGCCACCTCACCCCGCTAGTTTTTTGTATTTTTTTTAGTCGAGATGGAGTTTCACCATGTTAGCCAGGATGATCCCGATCTCTTGACCTCGTGATCCGCCCATCTCGGCCTCCCAAAGTGCTGCGGTTCCAGGCTTGAGCCACTGCGCCCGGCTGGCTCACTCTTAACACCACGATTGGGTATCCAGCCTCACCTCTGGAGTGGGTGGCAGGAACTCCACAGCCATCCTGGGTGCTCTGTGGTGGGGTGGCTGAGCTGTGGCAGCCCCTCCCAGCTGAGCAGCAAGGCCGAGGAAAGCTCATTCCATTCTCCTTGGTTCTAACCAGGTAGAGGCTTACACTGCACATTTCCTTAGCTGGGAAGCTTTAGAACTTTACATTTAACGTCTAATCTGTGATCCAGGGGGTAGATACATGGGTACTCACTGTACAATTCCTACATTTTTTGTATATTAAAAAAATTTTTTATGTGTCATGGATGACAAAAGAAATGCAACCCCTTAGAGTTAGTTTTCTGTATAGCATCTGGAACCAGGAAGCTGGCCAGGGTTTAGTTTCGTCAGAAATCCTAATCTTTCTGGTCAAGAGATGGCATTATTAAACTCTTGGTTGTGTGGTTTCCTGGAAAGAAATATTTTAAATGAGTTCCAGGAATCACCTCTGTGGCGTTTCTACAGGAAAAGTGACCACTCTTGAAGCTTCGCTGTCACTAACAAGAATGATTGTGATGGTTTCTAAGCAGTCTCCGGCCAATCTTGAGTTCTTTTATGCAGAGTACTTTTATTCCAAGTGAGGTGCCCTTCTGTTTAATGGTGACCTCCAGTTACTACAGGTATTGCAGCTGCATTTGATGGACGTGAACCTGCTCATCTCTGGCTCCCCAGCTTCACATCTGGGGCGGATGGAAGGAGCTCCACAGCCATCCTGAGTGCTCTGGGGTGGGAAGTCCCTAGTGGGAGTGGACGGTGCATGGCCAGGACGTTCCTGTCCCATGTTCCACACTAGTGTGTGCTCGTCTCTGCCTTGTTTCCTCCGTTCGTGCGTCTGTGGCGCTTTTCCTCCAGTCGTGCGTCTGTGGCCTATTTTCTCCGTGCGTGCTTCAGTGGCGCGTTTCCTCCATTCGTGGGTCTCTGGCCTGTTTTCTCCAAGCGTGTCTCTGTCGCGTTTCCTCCATCCATGCGTCTGTGGCATTTCTTTCGTCCGCGCGTCAGTGGCGTTTCCTTCGTCCGTGCGTCTGTGGCGTTTTCTCCATGTGTGCGTCTGTGGCGCTTTTCCTCCCTCCGTGCGTCTGTGGCGCTTTTCTTCCCTTCGTGCGTCTTTGGTCTGTTTCCTTCGTCCATGCGTCTGTGGTGTTTTCTCCGTCTGTGGATCTGTGACGTTTCCTCTGTGAGTCTGTGACCTGTTTTCTCCGTCCACGCTGAAGGCCGTCACTTCTCTCTAGTCACCACTTACTGATCGCTCCCTGTGTGCTGAGCCTGTGTCAGGCGTGTGGCGTGTGTCATCTGTGTGGCAGGGGTTTGCGTGACACACAGGGACACACGCTTGGGGAGCCGTAGTGATGGGGTCATAGCCACGCAGCTCAGCCCTCGGTCTGAGGGGCTTGGTGCCCATCCAGCTCTTCCCGAAGCAGCCTCAGGGCAGATCCCAGCTCTGCTTTCTCTCCTCAAGGCATCTCATGAAGTAAATTAAGCAAATCTAACGTAGGAAGCAGTTGTGAAATGAGACCTGGTTTCGGGTGTGTGTGGTCATTTCTCTTTACATGTTTACTTCATGTACCCCAAATGATATACTTTTCCACCTGGTATAACAATTAATTAGCAGCCATTACTGGTACAAAATTCCATAAAGGATATTTGAGGAGGGCATAGCCTCAAAAACATGCTTATTTTCACAGCTGTTATTTGCATGAAAAACCTGTCAGGACTGTGACTTTCTTTTGTTATCTTATTTTTATTTTTAGATCCTTGAGAGAAAGTTATTTAGTGATTACTTATCATTGTGAAAATAATCTAATGGTTAGAGAATCTCATTAGAACAAGTATTATACTTTCTGTTCCTTATGTCAATGAAATCATCTTAATCCAGGCTGATGTTGGCAGGAATGGTCACGTTTAAAACGGGTAAGATGTTTATGTGCTGTGTGGACCTTCCCCATATCGTCTCTGGAACATTCCAGAACTTCCATCTCACTTCTCACTTGTTGACACCCTACCTTGTTTTGTGATTATTCTTGTTTGCATCAGAATTTTGAATCCACATACCTGAGATGATACCTACCTATGCATGTACACATGCATGTGTGTGTACGCGTGTCCATGTGCAGGTGTATATGCATGTATGTGTGCATGCGTACGTGTGTATATGCGTTTGTGTATGTGCGTATGTGCGTGTGTATGCATGCATGTGCATATGTGTGCATGCATATGTATGTATGCACACATGTGTACGTGTGCATGCACGTGTGCACGTGCATACACGTGTGTGTGCACATATGCACACGCGTGTGTGCATGTTTAGGTATGTGTATGCATGTGTGTGCACACAGATATACCTTTTCCTTTCATAGAGGCTGTTTTGAGTATTGCTGTTAGGCAGTGACAACTTTCCGTTTCCTCAGTCAGAAAATGGGTAGCTCATTATTAATAAAGATGAGCATCCAATATCAGGAATCCCTAAAGACAATTGAAATTGTCATATTAAATCAATAAATTCCGAAACAAAGATAGTGTTCTGTACTATGTGTTCACATTGAACTTTCTTAGAAAAATTGGTGTGAATGTTTCCCACTTATCGGAAATCACATGACTAGTTTAAGCGAAAACGTAGAATATTAATTCTGTCTTCAGATGACTTTTGCATACTTATGATTGATCTGTTCTGCTGTTCTGGGAGCTCTGAAAGCCACTCTATCTTACCCTAGCTGGTGCCACGGTTGTGAGAATTCAGGGAAACAAGGTGTCTGCCAGTTTAAGTATTTTAGATCTCAAGCTGCCTCTTTTCTGCACCATAAACCAATCTGAAAGAAAGACACAGTGTGACTTGCAGTGGATTCTATCAGTTTTATTTTCTGTGGCTGAATCATCACTCTCCATTGTGAATTCATGTTATTTTTCAGATCGTCTTCATAAGACAGGGAGGTTCTCCAGTGTTGAGTGCAGGTCCAGTGAAAGCACTCACACTGTTACTACGGACTTAAACAGACTTGTTTTCTGAGTTGACAACCCTGGAGTCAGGCATTCAGTGTCCGCCCATCACTTCACTTGGTTCCGAGTTCTCGGTCCCCTCCCGCTCTCCTCCCCCTGCACTGTTATTTCTGTCTTATCTTCTTTTTGACTCAGAGGCCCTCAGCAGATGGTGTGTTGGGGGCAGGTGTCTGCTGTGAATCTTTGATAACCTTGGGAGAGAACTTTTTCTTTGGAGCAAGACCCCTCTCAATAAACTTTCAGTAGCCCGCGTATCATCTGTTGTGTGAACTACTTGTGGAAAATGTTCAGCATTTGTCCTTGGATTTTGGCCGATCTTTCTCCACCTGCCAGTTTCGTCTCGGTTTGCCATGTTTGTACCTCACCAACCCCATTCCAGTCCCGGTTCCGTGTGAAGTAATTGAAGCAGAGCTCTGCAGATGAGAGAGTGTGTGTCGCCCCCCGAGTTCCCTTCCTGGCCTCTGAGTGTGGGTTGTGTTTTGTTCCGAGGGACGACTCTGAGGCTCCTGGCCCCTGTTTTGGAGCACCCCACACCAAAGTGGGTGTCAAATGAAAAATGGGTGTATGCTGTATTATTATAATTCATAGAGCGGATGATAAAAATGCCTGAATCTGAACAGCAGCTGAAAATGAGGACATGGTACCAGTTTGGATGTTGGACGACCTTTTTGAAAAAAGCTTTCATCATACTTTAGAAACCGTGCGTGTACTGTTTTGTATTTCATACTTAGAATCTGTACAGTGTGTGTTGTATGAATGTGTTGTATGAGAGTTTTGTGTTGTATGTGAGTTGCATGGGTTGTATGTGTGTTGTGTGTGTATATTGTGTTGAGCTGCATTGATTGTATGAGTGTTGTGTGTTGTATGAGTGTGTCGTACGTGTGTTTGTGAGTTGCATGTGTTGTGTGTTGTATAAGTGTTGTGTGTTGTGAGTGCATTCTACATGTATTTGTGTTGAGTTGCATGTGTTGTGTGTATGTTGTATGTGTTATATGTTGCATGAGTGTGTTGTACATGCATGTTGTGTTGTGCTTGAGTTGCATGTGTTGTATGTGTTGTATGAGTGTGTTGTATGTGTATGTTGTGTTGTGAGTTGCATGTGTTGTGTGTATGTTGTATGAGTGTTGTGTTGTATGAGTGTGTTGTACGTGAATTTTGCATTGAGTTGCGTGTGTTGTGTGTGTTGTACGTGCATGTTGTGTTGAACATGAGTTGCATGTGTTGTACGTGAGCTGTATGAGTGTGTTGTTTGTGTATGTGGTGAGTTGTATGTATGGTCTGTACGTTGTGTGAGTGTTGTGTGTGCGTGTTATGTTGTGAGTTGCGTGTGTTGTGTGTTGTATGAGTGTTGTGTGTTGTATGAGTGTGTTGCATGTGCATGTTGTATATGAGTTGTGTGTTGTGTATGTATGAGCGCTGTACGAGTGCATTGTAGGTGCGTGTTGTATTGTAGGTGAGTTACGTGCGCTGTATGTGTGTATGAGTGTGTTGTACGTACATGTGTTGTGAGTTGCATGTATTGGTGATGTGTTGCGTGAGTGTGTTATAAATGCATATTGTGTTGAGAGTTGCATGTATTGGGTATGTGTTGTATAGGTTGTGTGTGTTTGTGTGCATTGTGTGTTGTGAGTGTTGTATAAGCGTATTGTACATGCGTGTTGTGTTGTTTGTGAGCTGCATGTTGTCAGTGTGTGCCGTGTGAGAGGCGGGGCATCCGCATGACTGCTCCTCAGGGAGTCCTGCCTTCCAGCCCCTTCCGAGCTTGTATCCTCCCAAGCAGCCTAGAAGCAGCAGCACGTTTGCCTCTGCCCCTCCCCAGGAGGCCTCAGCCAGATCCTGCGCTCAGCCCGCTGCTGGGCGGCCTCTCTTGTCTCTCTTGTCTCTCTCGTCGTCCTCCTGTGCCTCCTCCTTCTCGGGACCTGCATCCTTCTTCTGTGCTCCCTGGCAAACCACACCTGGGATGTGGAAGTTCAGGCTCTCCCCGAAGCCGTTTGTTCCTCTCTGAAGAGCGCCCCCCTTGACTGGCCATGAGCAGCTGGAGTGGATTGCAGGGAAGGGAGGTGGGTGTTCCTGTAGAGACGCCGGGGTCTTACCTGGGGAGAACAGAGCCTGCGCTGGGCAGGCCGCCCTCCTGAGGAAGGGGACGGGGCGGGAGGAGCCTCTCGTGGACAAGGGGCCCACCTCCTGCCCTCCTTCCCTCTATCCCAGTCTGTTGTGAGGGAGGGCGGGGCCCAAGGTGATTTCTATGCAGATCTTCAATTATCCAGGCTGTGAAACAAATACTTCTGTTTTTAAGATCAGAGGAAATCTCCTTTTGTTTGTCTGCCTTTTATTTCATTTTATTTTATTTTATTTTACTTTTTTTGAGAAGGTGTTGCCCAGGCTGGAGTGCGGTGGCGCGATCTCAGCTCACTGTAACCTCCACCTCCCGGGTTCAAGCAATTCTCCTGCCTCAGCCTCCTAAGTAGCTGGGATGACAGGTGCCCGCCAACATATCCGGGTAATTTTTGTATTTTTAGTAGAGATGGGGTTTCACCATGTTGGCCAGGTTGGTCTTGAACTCCTGACCTCAAATGATCCATCCACCTCGGCCTTACAAGGGATTGGGATTACAGGCGTGAGCCACCGCGCCTGGTCCATCTGCCTCTTAGTTAGAACATGTATATTTAATGTTTTAAATTTCTGTTTTCCGGGTCAGAACAGTAGCGTTTCTTTTTCCTAGTGTTGCTATGAATGTCCTTTACGATTAGGAGACTGGGCTGGCTGCCCACTGGAGAGTGGTATCACTGGGTCATGGTCACCATCTGCCCCAGCAGGGTCCAGAGTGTTTAGAGTCTTTCCTGGGCGTAGATACCCTTTTGTCTGACGTTCAGATAAAACCAATCACCATATTCAGTGAATGAAAGAGATCAGAGCTGGGAATGGTTAGTGCACATCCACCTCTCCCGAGAGTGTTCACGCCTCTTCCACACGGGGCTAGGCTGCTGCTGATCGTGGTTCTACTGGCTGTGGGTGTGGCCTCTTTCCTCAACCACAGCCATCGCAGGCCTGCCACAGTTTTGATTCTTCTAGAAGAGAATGGGCAGGCAACACAAGAGAAACAAGATATGTTAGATTTGAAACCTTTAAAAATTATTTCCTCAAACACTGTGTTTATTTTTTGCCCATACCTAATTTGATAACAATTTAGAAAAGATTAAAATGAAAAAAAATCTCCCCTCTATTAAGTCTTTGAAAGGCATCCAACTTCGTTTTCATACAATGATTGTCTCTTTGGAGTCATACTTTATTGGTTTCAGTAATGTGTAACAAGTACACCGGAATAAACAGATTTAGGAGCAAACAGCTGCTTCATGATTATAGTTCAGCTCGCGGGGCCCAGCTGTGGGGGTGCAGCCTGCGCCTGTCTGTGCGCCAATGGGGCTGGTCACCTTGAACATCTGGGAGTGTCTGGGTAAGTGAGGTCTGGGCAAGGCAGCATCCACACATCTGTGTAGTTCTCACTTTGTCCACGTTATCCAGCAATGCCACAATTCTCAAGTAAGTGTTCTCCAAGTGCATATTCAGTTAGTGTTTGGAAGTGCATAGGTACCTCATGAGCGCCTTCAGGAGGAGCTAGGAGCCCAGGAACGAGAGCAGGTGTGAGGCCTGTACTCTCTTTGCATAGATAAAATATACATGTGCATATCTGAGGCCAGAAAGTTAGATTGGGGCCAGAATGTGAAGTCCTTACCTGTCGGATACTAGGGAGCCACTGAGGGTTTCGGAGACAATCGCGCCTCTGATGTGCAGCATGCCGTGGGGGACAGAGCAGTCTCATACAGGGCACTCGCCCTGGCGAGAGGAGGAGAGAAGCCAGCCAGTGAGCTGAGGGATTCGGTGCCTGGGTCAGGAGGGGAAGAGGGAGTGCAGGAAGGCGGATGAAGCTGCGAGTCTGCACCCCGTGGTCGGCGTTGCGCTTTGCCGGAAATCAGGAGGAGAAGCAAGTGTGGATCTGACTCGGAGATCCTTAGAGACACCACTGCAAGCTGCGAGTTTGGAAATACAGGAGGAGGCTTGGGGAAAATCTGGAGCAGGGTGCATTTGGGAGCCTCTTAGGTAGAAGTGCAGGTCAAGTAGCCAGAGTGAGGGCGTACATGTCTGGAGGGAGGAGGCCAAAGAAAGCCTGCATTTGGAAATGGAGGAAGGGTTGGAAGACCCAGAAAAGGTCCTGCTTAGAGTCCAGAGAAGAGCTGGATGGCGCAGTTCACTAAAGCCCAGAGCCGAGAGTTCCAGGAGAAAGTCCAAGTGTGCTGAAAACGGCGGGCAGGACTCCAGTTGGAGTCTGCGAGGGGAGCCTGGGTGCCCTGATCCCTGAGAGCAGCCAGAGCTTGGGGGTCTCGGCGGAAGTGGGTGGGAAGTGCAGGGAGCAGGTGGAGATGGCCCTTCAAGGCCTGGTGCTTCACACGGGCAGCCAGCCATGGACCAAGACACAGCTGGAGAGGGGCCTGAACCCAGAGCGTCTCCAGGAGGAGGACGGAGCCAGGAAGGGCAAAGGTATCCGGAAGAAAGGGGGCAGGCATGGAGCCAGGTCCCCAGGGAGGCTGCAGTCTTCTTTCTCTGTTCATGGACTGGTTGTTGGTTATTTTGAGTTCTCAAAGTCATCCACTCGATGTGGTCCAGAGAAAGTTCCCAGGGGTCTGAAGCCCGGAGCAGGCCTTGTGCTTTTCCGAACACTGCGTGTTGCCTCAGGGTTACCGTCAATGGCTAATTCTAGCATGTCTTTTGTTGAAGTCTGCAGAAGAGCCTCAACCAGCACCAGCTTTTGAAGAACTTATAAAACTTGTGTTCTTCTGATTCTGAGATTTTTGCCTGAAATGCCTCGTACATTTTTAACTAGGTGTTGTTAGCACTTGTGTCACGGCATTTGGAGCTCTGTATTTTTGTGATGTGCTAGCTCTGAGGATGTTTAAGATTAGATTCCTAGAAATCAGATTATAGGAGCTCTCGGCCACGCTTCATGAGTTATGTTTTGACCCCTCATAGTGGATCCCGTTGCGGTGGCTATTAGTATTTGTGGAACACCTGACTCGCGATGCTAGGAGAATGTGATTTGTTTTCTTTGTAAGCCTAAAGTCTAATGACCTTGTAGAGTCTTTATACCCATATCTTATAAATCAGCTTTAATATACTTGAAAGTGTCCTCATTGTGCCCTTGAAAAGCAGGTGCACATTTTAAAAGTCATCCTTTTAAAACCCTTGTCTTCAGCCTGTGCCCTTTGTCTGTTTTTTTCCTTCACTGCAACATCGTGAAACAGGGACAAGGACTAGAAGCTGTTTCATACAGAGAACTTGAAACAAGGACAAGGACTAGAATGTGTTTGATACACAGAGCTGAACTGTGCTGAGCGACCTGCTTTGCCGACGTCTGTTTCTGTCTTGAGAGGGAACCCAGGCCTCTTGACTTTTCCTTTTGTACATTTTCCAAAAGATTATTTTTTCCTCTCTCGGGTCCATTCCACTGTGGGATTCTCTCCTAAGGCTGTTTCTTTGCCTTCCATTTTGACAACTATGATGTAGTTTCCGAGATGATAGAAGGGTAGTGAAAAGGCCTGGGAAAGAGAAAGCAGGAAGGGAAGAAATTATCTCATGATTTGAGTCAGTAGGAAATCACTCAGACAGGAACGCTATTACAAGCGGGTCCGATCCCAGGAAGTGGGATTGAATAAGTGGCATCGTATCACACACCTCTGTTTTACATTGTTGCTGTTGCCAGGGGTAACGAAAAGAACGAGTATATTCATTCTGAGGTCAAACATATATCTTTGCTGACTCTGACTAGAATTAGCAGAATTCGTGCAGTTCAAGTTTGAGAATACCTTTACAGAAGAGGGTCTTCGTGCACGTGTGCCTATTTCTATTTATATGTTCACACGTATTGGAGTATAAATGTGTGTGTGCTGTGTGTGAGACCTCAGTATTTGAAAGAAGAAATGTGCAGTAGAGCTTATTAATTATGAGAAGGTACATTTGGGGGATAAACCACTTTGTTTAGAATTGAATAATGGGGTCTTTGAGGGGTGTATATATGTATGTGTGTTTGCATTTCTGTGTATGAAAGTGTGTATTGCATGTATATGTGTCGTGCATGTATGTGTGCCTTTGTGTGTACTGTACATGTGCGCATGTGTATGTGTGCATGTGTATTGTGTTGTGTGATGTGTGTGCCTGTGTTACATGTTTAGGCATGACTGCACATATGTGCAAGTAGGCATGCATGGATGCTCGTGTGTGTATAGTTATACATGTATATTTGTGCATGTTATGTCTACGCATTTACATATGTATGTGTGTCAGAATGTGTATGTATATGCATGTGTGTTTGAGTGTTGTGCGTATGCTTGTGCGTGTGTGTTTGAGTGTTGTGCACATGCTTGTGCGTGTGTGTTTGAGTGTTGTGCATATGCTTGTGCGTGTGTTTGAGTGTTGTGTGTACGTTTGTGCGTGTGTGTTTGAGAGTTGTGCGTATGTTTGTGCATGTGTGTTTGAGTGTTGTGCGTATGTTTGTGCGTGTGTGTTTGAGTGTTGTGTGTATGTTTGTGCGTGTGTGTTTGAGTGTTGTGTGTATGTGTCTGCATGTGTTATGTGTTTGTATTATGTGATTATGTGAATGTGTGTGCATGTGTGATGAGATGTATGTATTGCATGTAGGTGTGCGTGTCCATGTGTGTGTGTGTGTGATAGTGTGTGTGTGTGCATGCATGCATGTGCACATTGGATTTGTGAATCCTCTCTGGGAGGGGCATGTTCCTGGAGACAGTGCATGGGATCCTCCGCTGTCCTCTCAGGGAGAGAGACATTGTGAAAGTTCGAGCCATTAGGTAAACATGCCTGATGTTCTATAAAATATATATTTAAATATACTACTGGGATTAAATATATGTTAAATGGGTGCAAAGCTGTTGTATTGCATTAAAAGTCATGTTAGTACTTCCTGGTTAAAGGCTTTGTGAATGATTTCCTGTACATGGGACATAACACACCACACAGAATTACAGCGGATCAATGGTATTTGCCAGAAGTCTGGCTTACGATTGGTATTTCTAGGTGCAGACATGCAGGTTGAGCTTTGCTGGAATTAGAGGAGGGTAATTGACTCTGCCCACTGAATGATACCAGCGTCTCTGCTGCTTCCTTTTTCTGCCGGCTTCATCCAGAGCTGGGACAGCTGCTCTGAGACGCATTGTACTTTTCTCTCCATAAAAATCTGCAGCATTTGTTAGCAGTCCAGTAGCAGACCGAGTGGCAGGTCCAGGGGCAGGTCCAGCTGCAGGTCCCGGGACAGGTCCAGCAGCAGGTCCAGCGTCAGGTCCCGGGACAGGTCCAGCGTCAGGTCCAGGGGCAGGTCCAGCGGCAGGTCCAGTGTCAGGTCCAGGGGCAGGTCCAGCCGCAGGTCCAGCCAACTTTCCACATGGCCCATGTGAAAATGTACCCTCTCCTTCCATTTTTTATTTATTTATTTATTTTTTTGAGCAACGTGCTGTTTATTTCACCTGGGTGCAGGCGGGCTGAGTCCGAAAAGAGAGTCAGTGAAGGGAGACAAGGGTGGGGCCGTTTTATAGGATTTGGGTAGGTAAAGGAAAATTACAGTCAAAAGGGTGTTGTTCTCTGGCAGGCATGAGTGGGGGTCACAAGATGCTCAGTGGGGGAGCTTTTTGAGCCTGGATGAGCCAGGAAAAGGAATTTCACAAGATAATGTCATCGCTTAAGTCAAGGACCGGTCATTTACACTTCTTTTGTGGTGGAATGTCATCAGTTAAGGCGGGGCAGTGAATTTGCACTTCTTGTGATTCTTCAGTTACTTCAGGCCATCTGGGCATATACCCTCCACTGTAAGAGTTATCCAAAGCGTCTGTGATGGTCCAGGAAGCTTCCGAGGCGATGGGACAGCGTCAATCTTCAGCCGCTAAGCCGAGAATGTGTGGGAAGGAGTCAGTCAGAGAGCCTTGGGCCAGAGCTGCAGGGGCTTTGGGAGTGGCTGCTGGGCGAGTTGGGCAGTCCGACTTCCAGTGGGTCCCACACACATGGGACACCGCTTAGGAGGAATCCCGGGCTGCGGGCATTCCTTGGCCCAGTGGCCAGATTTCCGGCACTTGTAGCAAGCTCCTGGGTGAGGAGGTTCTGGGGGAACCCCTGGCAGCTGTGGTTCAGGCATTTGGAAGTTCTTGTGTGCTGGAGATGTGGCTGGGGTTTGTCTCACAGTGGGGACAAGGAATTGCAACTTAGAAAGAAGTTGGTACTTGGCTGCCTCTACTCTATTATTGTACACCTTGAAGGCGAGGTTCACTAAGTTCTGTTGTGGGGTTTGAGGGCTGGAATTTAATTTTTGGAGCTTTATTGAATGTCGGGAGCAGATTGTGTATAAAAAAATATATATTAAAATAAGACAGCCGCCGGGCGCGGTGGCTCAAGCCTGTAATCCCAGCACTTTGGAGGCCGTGCGATCACGAGGTCAGGAGATCGGACCATCCTGGCTAACCCGGTGAAACCCCGTCTCTACTAAAATACAAAAAACTGCCGGCGATGTGGCGGGCGCCTGTATTCCCAGCTACTCCGGAGGCTGAGGCAGGAGATGGCATAAACCCGGGAGGTGGAGCTTGCAGTGAGCTGAGATCCGCCACTGCACTCCAGCCCGACGAAAGAGCAAAACTCCATCTCAAACAAAAAAAAAAAAAAAAGATAAGACAGCCTTCTGACCTTTCAGGGTCTAGGGCTGAAAAGTGTCTCAGGGTTGCTGCTAACAGGCCATGAACTGGGCTAAGTTTTTATATTTGATTAAAAAGAGCCTAAACACTAACTGATTTGGGAGAGGTCGGATAAAGAAAAAGGAGCATTAACCTTGACTATGCCTTCAGCGCCAGCCACTTTTTTAAGAGGAAATTGCTGGGTAGGTGGGGGAGGGTTAGTCGAGGAATGAAACTGTAAGCCAGACCAGGTGTGAGGAAGGCAGGTGATAAAAGGATTATAGTGGAGGCTGAGGAAAAATTGGGACCTAACTTGGCCTGGCGAGGAGGACAGAGGTCAGATGGGTCTGTAGAAAAGGAAGACTGGAAAGACTCAGCGAAGCTTGGGGTTGGGACTGAGGGGACAGGCAGGAGGGAAAGAAGGAAGATTTGGGACGAGTTGCATTGGGAACAGAGACTAGGGAGGGACCGATGTGTAAAAGAATGCCTGGACGTCAGGCGCCTCAGACCAGTTGCCCATTTTAGGACAAGAATTATTTAGATCTTGTAGGATGGAAAAATCGAAAGTGCCATTTTCTGGCTCTTTGGAACTACTGTTGAATTTGTATTGGGGTTAAGCGGCATCGTAGAAGAAAATAAGGCATTTAGGTTTTAGGTCAGATGTGAGTGGAAGAGGTTTTAAGTTCTTGAGAACACAGGCTAAGGGAGAAGAAGGAGGAACGGAGGGTGGAAGGTTGCCCATAGTGAAGGAGGCAAGCCCAGAGAAAAGAGAGAGTAGAGACACAGAAGGAGTTTGGGGGTTCTTGCCCTCCAGAAAAGCAGGAAAGGGGTCGGGGAGTGGAAGTAATGGACTGGGGTGCAAAATTAAGAGGTCGGGGTTCTTGCCCCTACCCCAGAAAAGCAGAGAAGGGGTGGAAACAGGGAGAGAAGGGTTTGGGGTGCTTGTCCCTCTCCCAGAAAAGCAGAGAAGGGGTAGAGACAGGGAGAGAGGGGATGGAGGTGCTTGCCCCTCCCCCAGAAAAGCGGGGCTTGCCACTAAGGTGAAGGACCAGGGAGGCGTCCCTGCAGCGTGGTCAGACACCTCTGAAACGTGGGTGAGTAGTCAGAGAGGCATCCCTGCAATGATTAAACACCAAGGGAAGGCTGCCTCCCCAGTCTATGCCTTCCCGCGCCGGCATTTTGGGTTCGTGGATAAACGTGTCTCCTTTGTCTCTAGCAGAAAATGAAAGGAATTGAAATTAAGAGAAGGGAGAGATTGAAGGGTGGCGCAAAGATTGAAGGAAAAAGAGGTCGAACGATAGTGAGAGAGGTTGGAGAAGATGGTAAAAAGAGGCTGCTTACCCAATTTAAAATTGGTGAGATGTTCCTTGGGCTGGTTGGTCTGAGGACCAGAGGTCATAAGTAGATCTTTCTCACAGAGCAAAGAGCAGGAGGACAGGGGATTGATCACCCAAGGGAGGTCCCCTGATCCGAGTCACGGCACCAAAATGACATGCGCATCTGTGTGAAGAGACCACCAAACTGGCTTTTTGTGAGCCACATGGCTGTTTACTTCACCTGGGTGCAGGCGGGCTGAGTCCGAAAAGAGAGTCAGCCCCCTTCCATTTTTTAAAGCAGTAGTTATTAGGAGAGCCTACTGCCATTTCTCCTTGAGCTCCTCACAGTGGATGGTAAGCATTTGCTTTATGAAAGCAAAGTTCCATGCTCTTTGTGCTAAGTCTCTCTGCCTTTCTGTGAGAGGCTAGAATTGGGATCGACCCTCAGCTGTGCCAGAGCCTTGGTACATGTCTCAGTTCTGGAATCTACTCTGTGTTTGTTGCCTTCAATCCACCGACAGCCGTCTGTCTTCCTGTCACTCCTTCAACACGGAGTCCGCAGTGTGCACACAGGTGAGCCTGTGTGAATGCTGGTTTTGTAGGATCTTATCGGGACCTTAGTTCTTTTCACTAGGAAACCAGACACTGCAGAGGACTTACAGAAAAGCCAAAGAAGCTGTATCAATAGAATCATAGAGACAGAATTCATAACCATAGGAAATGGCATTGATTATCATGAAATGTGCATTTATGTGAGGCATAGTAAAGCATCACATTTCTTACTGGATAAGAGCTTGGAAAAGAGATTATGAAAGTATAACTGACTCTACTCTTGTATCGTGGAACATGGTAAAATGATGCAAGGTATTGTATAGAATGGAACACACAGAAGAATTCTATAGAGTAGCGCAGAATAGAAGAAGTAGTATAATGTTATATAGGGTAGCATAGAATAGAAGAAACAGTGTAACATTATGTAGTATAGTATATACAATAGGACAAATAGTATTACATGGTCTAGAATAGAACAAGTGGGATAGTATTGTAGAGTATACAGTTGAACTAATGACGGAGTATTGCATAGCATAATACAGTCTAGATTAGAACACACAGCATAGTATTAATATTACGTAGTGTGGTGTGGAATAGTAGAGTCGCATGGCACAGAACACAGAGGATAGTGTTCTGTAGCACTGATGCAGGAGTTTTGCTCTTTAGCTTAGCTGGGTCCAGGTTCTTGTCTCCTGACCAGGAAGAAACAGGCATGGGGACATCGAAGAGTGAGTGCAGTGGAACTTATTAAGCTAAAAGTTAAGCTCTCAGCGAAAAGAGGGGTCCTGAGAGCAGGTTGCTGTTCGCCTCCTTCCGAGTTGGCTGCAAGGGCTTTTATATAGAAGCTGATGGGGCTGGGCTCCCTGTCTAAGGAGCACATTTCTGGTGGTTCCACCCCATTCCCCCGTGTGCATGGGACCCTTAGTCTGCTATGAGCATGTTTAGGCGAGCCCCCGTGCAAGTCCCCCTATCTGCACAAAACATGGGCTGGAGGCTCTCTGGGACCTTCCCTTACTGTCTGCCTAAAGCAGCTGGCTAACTCCTTTCCGTATAGAAGAAAATAGAACAGAATAGAACAGATAGTACAGTATTTTATAGTATTGAATGAAGCTGTCGTATTCTATCGTAGAGAATGGAATAGTATAGAATAGAACACACAGATCGTACTAGTGTAGTACAGAATAGTAGCCTCACGAGCAAGGAGCAGTGTTGTGCTCCCTATGTACAGAGTGGAACCAGCAGGAGAGCGTTCTTCAGTGGGGCATCAGTGGCCCTTCATATTTCTTTGGTTCTGCAGAAATGAGGAGAGGGAGTTAAGAGAGGGGGAGGAGGTTGGCTATCTTACTTTTAAGGCGCTCATTACCTCTTGGGTATCATTTGATGATCCCCTTTGGTAGTATTCTGTGAAGCAGTCTGTGTACTCTGTGTAGGGTGAAATGTGGGGCAGTCTGTGGACTCTGTAGGGTGAAATGTGGAGCAGTCTGTGGACTCTGTAGGGTGAAATGTGGAGCAGTCTGTGGACTCTGTGTAGGGTGAAATGTGGGGCAGTCTGTGGACTCTGTAGGGTGAAATGTGGGGCAGTCTGTGGACTCTGTGTAGGGTGAAATGTGGAGAAGTCTGTGGACTCTGTAGGGTGAAATGTGGAGCAGTCTATAGATTCTGTGTAGAGTGAAATGTGGAGCAGTCTGTGGACTCTGTAGGGTGAAAGTGTGGGCAGTCTGGGACCCTGTAGGGTGAAATGGGGGCAGTCTGTGGACTCTGTGTAGGGTGAAATGTAGAGAAGTCTGTGGACTCTGTAGGGTGAAATGTGGGGCAGTCTGTGGACTCTGTGTAGGGTGAAATGTGAGGCAGTCTGTAGACTCTGTAGGGTGAAATGTGGGGCAGTCTACACTCTGTGTAGGGTAAAATGTGGGGCAGTCTGTGGACTCTGTGTAGGGTGAAATGTGGAGCAGTGTGTGCACTCTGTGTAGGGTGAAATGTGGAGCAGTCTGTGGACTCTGTGTAGGGTGAAATGTGGGGTAGTCTGTGGACTCTGTGTAGGGTGAAATGTGGGGCAGTCTGTGGACTCTGTAGGGTGAAATGTGGATAAGTCTGTGGACTCTGTGTAGGGTGAAATGTGGAGCAGTCTGTGGACTCTCTGTAGGGTGAAATGTGAAGCAGTCTGTGGACTCTGTGTAGGGTGAAATGTGGAGAAGTCTGTGGCCTCTGTGTAGGGTGAAAGGTGGGGCAGTCTGTGGACTCTGTAGGGTGAAATGTGGGGCAGTCTGTAGACTGTGTAGGGTGAAATGTGGGGCAGTCTGTAGACTCTGTGTAGGGTGAAATGTGGGGCAGTCTGTGGACTCTGTAGGGTGAAACGTGGGGCAGTCTGTGGACTCTGTAGGGTGAAATGTGGGGCAGTCTGTGGACTCTGTAGGGTGAAATGTGGAGCAGTCTGTGCACTCTGTGTAGGGTGAAATATGGAGCAGTCTGTGGACTCTGTGTAGGGTGAAATGTGGAGCAGTCTGTGGACTCCGTGTAGGGTGAAATGTGGAGAAGTCTGTGGACTCCGTGTAGGGTGAAAATGAAAGAGACCAAATGAAATCTACAGGCAGGCAGCCCGGGCGGCGCCTTGAGCCTAGTTAGAAGTTGACCCTACAGGCAGACAGCCAGGGCGGCGCCTTGAGCCTAGTTAAAAGTTGACGCAGGACCTACCGATAATGTTATCTATAGATTTCAGATGTTGTATAGACAAGCAATGTGAAAGTCCCTGTCTTGTTCTTTTTCTGTTCTAATTACTAGTGCTTGCCATATATCTCTCAATTCCTGAGCCCAGTATAAACATATCCACCATATGTCTCCCCTCCATATATCCCTCAACTTCCTGGCTCATCCCACCATATGTCTCCCTACCATATATCTTTCAATTCAAAGACTACCATATATCTCAACTTTAGAAGGACACCACGTGGAAAATCCCCGATAAGAACACAGCCGTTTGTGAGAGCGCGGGAACCATAAAAAAACTGCTAAATGTCTAAACTTAAAATGTTAACCAATTGTAATGCTGTAACCTAGAGAATTCCCTCGTTCCTCTGCAACTTTACAAGTCCTGTTTACATTAGGCTATAAAAGGCAAGCGCACGCATTGTTCAGGGCCCTCCTGTATGTTGTGGAACGGAGGGACCAAGTTCGAACTTGCATTAAAGATCCTTGCCGCTTGGCTTTGACTCTGGACTCTGGTGGTCTTTTTCGGGGAACAAACGGTCTGGGCATTACAAAATGTGGGGCAGTCTGTGGACTCTGTAGGGTGAAATGTGGAGCAGTCTGTGCACTCTGTGTAGGGTGAAATATGGAGCAGTCTGTGGACTCTGTGTAGGGTGAAATGTGGGGCAGTCTGTGGACTCTGTAGGGTGAAATGTGGAGCAGTCTGTGGACTCTGTGTAGGGTGAAATGTGGAGAAGTCTGTGGACTCTGTGTGGGGTGAAATGTGGGGCAGTCTGTGGACTCTGTAGGGTGAAATGTGGGGCAGTCTGTGGACTCTGTGTTGGATGAAATGTGGGGCAGTCTGTGGACTCTGTAGGGTGAAATGTGGGGCAGTCTGTGGACTCTGTGTAGGGTGAAATTTGGAGCAGTCTGTGGACTCTGTAGGGTGAAATGTGGAGCAGTCTGTGGACTCTGTAGGGTGAAATGTGAAGCAGTCTGTGAACTCTGTGTAGGGTGAAATGTGGAGCAGTCTGTGGACTCTGTGTAGGGTGAAATGTTGAGCAGTCTGTGGACTCTGTGTAGGGTGAAATGTGGAGCAGTCTGTGGACTCTGTGTGGGGTGAAATGAGGTGTTTTATGGAAATAGTTGTCTCATGCCTGGCATATGGCAGAGCCTCCGTGGGTCTTGCCGTCAGGACCCCTCTGATAATTTCTCTACAGTGCCCTCCACACTATAAATACCACACATTTTGGGAAGTCCGGGCCTTTTCAAAGGCTGGGTTTCATTTTAACAAAATTGGAATGCCCTGCATATTTGGAATGGCCAGATCATCCTGCACTTTTGACTTCACCTGTCCAGCTGGGTACACCTCCCTGCGTGCTGCCAAGGTTTACGGTGGAATTCCCTGACGCCACTACCCTCACTGCCTGCACCTGAATCTGCTGTGGGGTCATTTCCTTATTGGACTTGTCTGGGGACCTCCTGAGGGGTGGATGGGTCAGTACTGGGTTATCTGGGGAAGGTGTTCACGGCATTCCTGTTTGCAGTCTGTGTCCCTGTTGGAAGAGATGCTTTTAGCACATCCGTTAATCCAAACGTGATTAGCAAAGGGTGTCTCTCCCAGGTAAGAGTTGGTGCGTCTCTGCTGAGCTTCTTCTGACTTCATCCTTTGTCAAGTCTGTTACAAAGAGAACTTTGATTTCCCAAGGTTTAAGAATTAATGTCAAAGAGCAATTTAGTGTTCTTTTTGAGTCACCAGCCTGCTTGTGGATGATTCGTAAGTCCTTGGTGGTTAGGGCCACAGCACAATCGGTGGGCCGTCTGTTCCCCACCCTGGTGGATACTTTCCCACCCAAAGAAATGTATTCTGTTAACATGTCTCAATTAGAATATTTTAGTAGGAGACAGAGTTATGGCTCTTATTTTAATTTGTAATAGATGATTACTGTAGCCGGGTCAAGGTTGAGACTTGCAGTGTAGCTCATGGAAAACATTGATTAGAAACACCCAAAATATATCACCAGCTTTGTTGCTGCAGCTCCAAGGGACTAGGAATGCATATTTTTTTTTTCTTTTGTTATTATTTATCATTTTTATTTTTGAGACAGAGTCTTGCTCTGTCACCCAGGCTGGATTGCAGTGGCATAATCTCAGCTCACTGTAACCTCTGCTTCCAGGGTTCAAGAGAATCTTGTGTCTCAGCCTCCGAGTAGCTGGGATTGCAGGTGCCTGCCACCATGCCCAGCTAATGTTTGTATTTTTAGTAGAGACAGGGGTCTCACTGTGTTGGCCAGGCTGGTCTTGAACTCCTGACCTCAAGTGATCTGGCAACCTTGGCCTCCCAAAGTGCTGGCATTATACACATGAGCCACGGTGCCTGGCCTGTTTTTGTTTTTTTGAGATGGAGTCTTGCTCTGTCGTCCAGATTGAAGTGCAGTGTCATGATCTTGGCTCACTGCAACCTCCACTCACTGCAACCTCTGCCTTTCAGTTCGAGCAATTCTCTTGCCTCAGCCCTCCTAGTAGCTGGGATTACAGGCATGTGCCACCATGCCTGGCTGATTTTTGTATTTTTAGTAGAGACAGGATTTTGCCATGTTGGTCGGCTGGTCTTAAACTGTTGGCCCATGTGATCTGCCCGCCTTGGCCTCCCAAAGTGCTGAGATTACAGGCATGGGCCACTGCACCCGGCCCTGTGTTTGACTCTTAAATCTTCTTTTCTTTTTACTATTTCTCCTTCTGGACGGCCACTCAGTGGATATGGAGGAAGAGTCACAGATGTCCGTATTACATTTCTTTCTTAAATTAGCCTCCTTGAAACTGCTATAGGGTACAGACGCATGAAGGGCTGAAAGGGTGGTTGCGTCCAGTAAGTGTGAGCGTTGATTGATCTGTGAGACCCCGGTGCCGGTGAAGGCACCCGTGTGAGATGGCCTGGGATGGGGGTGTGCAGAGCCCGACCGTGGCACACACCTTCAGCTTTGATGTTTCAGGCCATTGCTCTGGTCATCAGTGAGCAGAAGGTCTAACAGCAGTGATATTTATCACTAGCTCTGTTGGCCAGTGTGTTAGGAGGGTGAACGTGTTTGACTTAAGCTGTTTGACGGGTTTGCATTTAAATAGACAACTGGTGACCTGATGCCTGGACGCTTGCTCTGTGACCTGCCCCATGTGGCTTCTCCCTCTGGTATGCATTAGATGAGATGGGCGTGTTTAGGGTGGTGTGGCCCTAGACTGGAATGCATTAGAAGTGCAAACCCTGCCTCACGTCAGATCTGCCCCACCCCAGTGTGACTTTTGGAGGTGGAGGCCCAGCATCCTTCACCTGCCCTCCAGGTGGGCCTGAGGATGCTGAGGTTTCAGAGCGCTGCTTTGCTGGCACTCCAGCAAGTCCTGCTTAAAGAGGCCAGGATCTGAAATGGCAGGTTACCAAACTGTATAGCAGAAAAATAGAAACGTTTCCTTAGAATGGGTGTAGGAAGAAAAATGATTTCCTTCACCATATCTGGAAAAGATTTCAAATTAGCAGGCACTATTTGGAATTATTAGTGGCCTCCTGTGTTTCTTATCTTTTTTTTTTTTTTTTTTTTTTGATACAAGGTCTCACCCTGATGCCCAGGCTGGAGTGCAGTGGTGCAATCTTGGCTCCCTGCAACCTCCGCCTCCTGGACTCAGGTGATCCTCTCACCTCAGCCCCCTGAGTATCTGGGACTACAGGTACGATATCATACCTGGCTAATTTTGTATTTTTTGTTTTTGTTGTAGAGACGGGGTCTTGCTCTGTTGCCCAGGCTGGCCTCAAATTCAAGCATTTCTCCTGCCTCAGTCTCCAAAATGCTTCTGTATCCCTGACCCAACAAGGAAGGACAAGAGGTGTGAGCCACACTCCCGGCCTCTGTCTTTCCTTGTTGGAGCGGGGATGTAGAAGCACTTGATGCAGCTGACTTGAGTATATCTCGTTTTGCTTGTTTTCCTCACGGGTACCTGGCAGTGCTGTGCACCAGTGCTGCTGGCCAGCTGTTTTTTCGATGGACTGGCAGAAAATCAAACGGAGACCCGGGTTCCTTTCTCCCTGGGTACTGACCAGGTGGGAGAGGAAGGACGTTATCTGAGTATCATCTTCATGAGAGCTGGTGGGGAAACGTCAACTTTAAGGTGCCTGGGATCTAAGGCATGGAACCCAGAGTGCAGCGGAACGTACTGGATGTAGCCATGGGAGCAGAGACGTGCGGGCCGGCGCCCTCATTCCTGGCGGGTTCTGAGTGCAAGAAAAGGTTAATGAACCAGCCGAGGTCACACAGCAACCTGCCAAGACCTGCCTGGATGTATGGCTGGCGTCCGTGCTGGCCCCAAAACTGCCCATTTGGGGATTCCTTGCAGTTTCCGACCCACCTGGGGGTCCGGAGAGCGTCCAAACCATGACCTCAAAGAACGAGGTGTTGCCTTGAGATCCTCCAAGGTGAGAGTAGGAATTTTTTTTTTTTTTGCAATTAGCAATAATATGTTGTGAATGATTTTGGACCTATTTTCCACTTCTTTGTATAGGAAGAGATACAGAATAAAAAGTCTCAATGTGCCAGATGCCATGTAATGAAGTCGTGGGGTTAACATTGTTGATTATTACGTAACATCATGTTAATTGGAACATATTCACACGTGTCCACAGTGTGTGTGTTGCCCAGTCCGATGAGCACGTGGGTTGGGGTCGCTGCTGGTTCATGCAGCCCCTCTGGGTGGTGCTTTCTGTGTGACCGATATTATGGGTACTAGTCAGTTTCCGAAGCCTCCGATTATGATGGGCATGACTATAAAGAAAATTAGAACAAATGCGGGGCTGTAACGATAACGTTGTAAATATGGTCGTTGCCTAATAGGTTGCCGGGCTGACCTAGTTCGGCTCGAATATGAAGACTTAGGGCTATGCTTATGATTCCAGCCCATGCGCCGAAGAGTAAGTACAAGGTTCCAATATCCTTGTGATTTGTTGAGAAAAACCAACGGTTGGCGAGCATAGGTAGAAGGAGGTAAAATGGCTGAGTAGGCGTTAGGCTGTAAACCTAAGGACAGAAGTAAAGCCCTCTTTTTACCAGCCCCGAGGTGATTTTATGTTGAATTACAAATTCAAAGGAGCAGCTTTGATTTCTGCGGGGCTTCTCCCGCCTTTTTTTCCCTGGGCGGGGGAGAAGTAGATTAAAGCCAGTTGATTAGGGTATTTAGCTATAACTAAATTTTTATGAGTTTGAGTCCCATTGATCTAGCAAGGGCTTAGCTTAATTAAAGTGATTGATTTGCGTTCAGTTGATGAAGAGTAGAGTTTTGCAGTCCTTATACATTTCAGAAATTAAGTGTGGTTTAACTTCCTAAGAGCTTTGAAGGCTCTTGGTTTATTTAACCTAAATTTCTAGGGAATAGTTAGGGCTAGTGGGGAGATGGTAGGAGGAAGGTGGTGAGAATAATGAGCGGGGGGATTAGGAGTGTGGATTTTGTGTTTTCGAATTGTCATTTTATTTTTACACTGTTAAATGTTGGAGCAGTGTTATGGAGGTGGTATAGATTAGGCTTATATAGAAGTATAAGTTAACAGGGTTATAATAATTATGATGATGGGGATGATGAAGTTGTTGTTTTTTATAAGTTCTTGAATGGTAATTCATTTTGGTAGGAAGCCAGTAATGGGGTAAGCCTCCTATGGATAGAAGAGTGGATGCTATTAATGGTATTAATCAGGTTAACTTGTTCAGTGCAGGATAGTATGAGGGTTGTGTGTTTAGTTTAGGTTTAAGGTTAGGAATGCAGTGGTTGTTAAAATAATGTATACGGTTAGGTAAAGGATTGTGATATTCGGGTTGTATATTAGTGTTATCATTATTCAGCCTATGGTGTGTAATTGAGGAGTATCTGTAGGATTTTAGTAGCTGTGTTTGGTGAGGCCCCTCAGCTACCTGCTATGATAGATAGGATTGATAGGGTTAGGGAATATGATATTAGTTGAAGGGGAATTTGATATATATTGAGATCGGGGCTAGTTTTTGTCATGTGAGAAGAAGTAGGCCAGGGATCAAGGGTTGTTCCTTGGGTGACTTCTGAGACTCAAAAGTGAAACGGGGCTATTCCTAGTTTATAGCAAGGGCTATTATCATGGCTAGAGATGAGAATTGATTGATGTCATTTATTATGGTTCAATGTCCGGAGAATAGGTTGTTGTAAATAATTGCTACCATGAGGATTATAGATGCGGTAGATTGTATGAGGAAATATTTGGTGGCAGCTTCTGTGGAGCGGGGGTTTGTTTTTAAAATTAGAATTGGAGCAAAGGCCAGTATATTTATTTCTAGGCCTGCTCAGTCAAGGAATCAGTGTGAGCTTAGTGATGTAATGAGAGTGCCTTTGATCATGGTGAGGTAAATAATATGTTGGGCTAATGGATTAATTAGTACAGGAAGGGTGTAACAAACATTTTTGGGGTATGGGCCCGATAGCTTATTTAGCTGACCTTACTTTAGGATAGAGTGTGACAGGTAGCACGGAGAAATTTGGGTTCTCAGGAGTAGGTTTGACGCCCATGATTCTAGAAAAAAGAGGGCTAAGACCTCTATTGTTTACTCTATCAAAGTAACTCTTTTGTCAGACATATTTATAGGTTTGAGGGGGAATTCCGGAGATCGTAATGGGTGTTGAGATGTATCATATGTGGAATGCTAGTGTAAGTGGGAGGAATCTTTTTTTTTTTTTTTTTTGAGAAGGAGTCTCGCTCTGTCGCCGGGGCTGAAGTGCAGTGGCCGGATCTCAGCTCACTGCAAGCTCCGCCTCCCGGGTTACGCCTCAGCCTCCGAGTAGCGGGACTACAGGCGCCCGCCTCGTCGCCCGGTAGTTTTTGTATTTTTTAGTAGAGACGGGGTTCACCGTGTTAGCCAGGATGGTTCGATCTCCTGACCTCGTGATCGCCCGTCTCGGCTCAAAAGTGCTGGGATTACAGGTTGAGCCACCGCGCCCGGCTGGAAATTCTTTCATAGTAAATGTATGAGTTGATCATAACGGAATCGGGGGTATGTTGCTCGAATTCATAGGATAAAGAGGTCAAGAGTAGTGTTTTGATAGTAAAGCACGTTGGAATAGTTCTGGGTGGTGAATGGGGTAAAATGTTCATAGGAAAATTGTAGTTGTTAGGGCATTTATCATGATAAATGTTTATGTATTCAGCTATGAAGAAGAGGGCGAATGGACCCGCGGCATATTCAATGTTAAAGCCTGAGACTAGTTCTGATTCACCTTCTGTGAGGTCAAAGGGAGCTCGGTTGGTTTCTGCTAGTGTGGAAATAAATCATATTATGGCTAAGGGTCATGATGGTAGGAGGAGTCAGAGGTGTTCTTGGGTTGTGATGGGTGCGTGAAGGTTGAATGAACCGCTTATTAGTAACATGATAATAGGATAATAGTGCAGGGTAACTTCGTATGAAATTGTCTGGGCGACGGCTCGTAGTGCTCCGATTAGTGCATAGTTAGAATTTGATGCTCATCCTGATCATAAAATGGAGTAGACAGGGCTAGATGTGGCTAGGATAAATAAAAGTCCTAGGTTAAAATCGATTAGGGGATTGGGCATAGGGGGGGTGTCCATATAGGAGGGCAATGGAAAAGGCTAGGGCCGGTGCAATGGTGTAGAGAGCAGTAGTGGAGGTTGAAGGTTTTAAGGGCTCTTTGGTGAAGAGTTTTACTGCATCGGCAAAGGGTTGTAACAGTCCGTAGGGGCCTACAATATTACGTCCTTTACGTAGCTGCATGTAGCCTAGCAATTTTCGTTCAGTAAGTGTGAGAAATGCTATGGCGGCTAGTACAGGTATGATGGTGAGTAGCAGATTTGTTGTGAACATAATGTTAAGAAGAGGAGTTGAATATCTGATTGTAAAGTTTTAAGTTTTATGCAATTGCTGGGCTCTGCCATCTTAACAAACCCTGTTCTTGGGCCGTGTGTGTGATCTTTTGTTAAATTAAGACTAGGTCATTTATGGAATGAGGGCACTTTATGAAGTGGGCCCCATTTCTCTTGTCCTTTCGTACAGGGAGGAATATATAATAGATAGAAAGCGACCTGGATTGCTCCGGTCTGAACTCAGATCACGTAGGACTTTAATCGTTGAACAAACGAACCCTTGATAGCTGCTGTACCATTAGGATGTCCAGATCCAACATCGAGGTCGTAAACCCTACTGTCGATATGAACTCTAGAATAGGATTGCGCTGTTATCCCTAGGGTAACTTGTTACGTTGGTCAAGTTATTGGATCGATTGTGGGCATTGTGCTTTGACTTGTTTAGTCTTGGCATAGGTCATTCGAAGGTTTAGTTATGCTCCGAGGTCATCCCAACCAAAATTTTTAATGTGGGCGTAGTAGTTTGAGTCCGTGGATTTATGTGGGTTTTTGGCTGCATTAGTAAATTAAAGCTCCATAGGTACTTCTCTCTTATGTTTTACGTCCGCCTCTTCACGGGCAGGTCAATTTCACTGGTTGAAAGTAAGAGACAGTTGGAACCATCGGGTTGCCATTCATGCAAGTCCTATTTAAAGAACTAATGATTATGCTACCTTTGCACGGTCAAAATACCGCGGCCGTTTAAAGTGTCACTGGGCAGGCAGTGCCTCTAATACTGGTACTGCTAGAGGTGATGTTTTGGTAAACAGGCGGGGCTAGGCTTGCTGAGTTCCTTTTACTTTTTTTTAACCTTTCCTTAAGTGCATGCCTGTGTTGGATTAACAGTACAAATAATACTGGCTTGTTTATATTTATTAATATTGGGCTGTTAAGCATCGGTGAAGTATCTCGGTCTGATTAGGCTTATGCGGTGGAGAAGATGTTCATGTTACTCATACTAACATGATTGCTTCTATGGTGTAATAGATAATCAATGTGATGTGATGAGTTCTATGAGATCTTTGGGATTTTTAAGTAGTTGATGTTGAGCTTGAACGCTTTCTTAATTGATGGCTGCTTTTGGGCCAACTATGGAAGTTAAATTGTTTACTCTCTATGCAAGGTTTTCCTAGTGTCTAAAGAGCTGTCCCTCTTTAGACTAGCAGTTAAGTTTCAGTGGGATTATGTAGTTCTGTGGGTAACTTAAGGTTGAACTAAGATTCTATCTTGGATAATCAGCTATCACCAGGCTCGGTAGGTTGTCACCTCTACCCAAAAATCTTCCCACTCTTTTGCCACATAGACGGGTGTGCTATTTTAGCTGTTTTTGGGTAGCTCGTCTGGTTTCGGGGAATATGGCTTTCGTTGTCTTTGCGAAATGGTCTCTAGTTAATTCATTATGCAAAAGGTATAGGAGTGAGTCCTTGCTATTTTGTGCTTGGTTAATTTTTTTTTCATCTTTCCCTTGCGGTACTATGTCTATAGCGCCTTGGTAAAATTTCTATCGCCTATACTTTTGTATATGTAAATGGTTTGGTATATGCTCATTTAGTAATAATATTAATTGGATTTTTGGGCTAGTGTTGGCTCAGGGCAATCAAGTAATATTGATATCTTCTGGGTGTAAGCCGGATGCTTTATATTGAGCTATGCCTTGTTTTATCCAAGTGCACCTTCCAGTACACTTACCATGTTACGACTTATCTCCTCTGTATAAATGTCAGGGGTGTTTAGTTAACTTAGTCCTTAAATATATTTGAGGAGAGCGACGGGCGGTGTGTGCGTGCTTCATGGCCTAATTCAATTAAGCACTCTAGTCTTAATTTACTACTAAATCCTCCTAGGACTTTTAGATTTCATAAAAGTTATTGTAGAATTTTCTGGGGTAGAAAATGTAGCCCATTTTCCCCATCTCATAAGGTACACCTTGACCTAACGTTTTTGCGTGGGCGTTTGTGCTTACTTTGTAGCCTTTGTTAGGGTTTGCTGAAGATGGCGATATACAGGCTGAGCGAGAGATGGTGCGGTGGATCGGGGTTTGTCGGTTACAGAACAGGCTCCTCTAGGGGGATGTGAAGCACCGCCAAGTCCTTTGAGTTTTAAGCTGTTGCTTGCAGTGTTCTGGCGAGTAGTTTTGTTGTTTTAACTATTGAAGTTTAAGGCTAAGCATAGTGGGGTATCATCCCATCCCAGTGAGTCTTAGCTATTGTGTGTTCAGAAGTTTTAAAGCCACTTTCGTAGTTTATTTTACATCAGCTAAGGTTTTACAATTTAGATGGAGTTTAGCTTTATTGTGTTAGATCTAAAACACTCTTTACGCCGGTGTCTGTTAGCTCGGGTTAATCGTATGGCCGCGGTGGCTGGCACGAAATTAACCAACCCTAGATATAGCATAGCTTAGTTAAACTTTCGTTTCTTTCTAAAGATTTGTCACTGCTGTCTCCCGTGGGGGTGTGGCTGAGCAAAGTGTTTTGAGCTGCCTTGCACGTGCTTGATACTTACTCCTCTTAGTCACTGTGACTTACAGGGTGTCTTCACCGGAGTGGGGATGCTTGCATGTGTAATCTGGCCAAGAGCTAATAGAAAGGCCAGGACCAAACCTATTTGTTCATGGGGTGTGTAGACCCGTCTTGGCATTTTCAGTGTCTTGCTTTGGATATATTAAGCTACATACACGGGAAAGCATATAGTTGTGGAGTACTGTCTTTGGGGTTGTGGTGGTAAGGGCGTGAGTTTGGTGTTGTGTAAGTATTTGGGAAAAGAGGGGGAGAATGGGCTCAAGAGTGGTTAGGTGAAGTAAATTTTTATTAGTTGAGGGAATGGCAGTTGGAGTTGTGCATAGCTAAAAGATGACAATGCAAGCTCTGGCCGGGTGAATGTTAAGGCTTTTGTTTTTGGGATTTGGCAAAAGTGAATTTGTAGGGGAAGGCCGAGATGATGGGGGAGGGGGGTTTGTTGTAAGTTTGTTATGATGATTGTGATATTGGCGGGGCGTGCTGAGCGGTTAACTATTGATATGTCTTACAAGCATGGATTAAATAACAGGAGCGCTGCTGTGCTTCACTTTGGGGACACGTTTAAGTACAAAAGTAATTTTAAAATTTCAGCATTATTTCAAGACAGTTGAGAGCCTATTAGCACAGAATCCCTAGTCTGAATGAAATCAAAGAGTTCTTATTAATTATTCATGATACCATGAATATGTAGCCTTATTTTTTATAATTGCCAGTCAGTATAACTAACGTTTCATTTGGTTAAAGTACTTAACAGTAAGTAGAGCTGTAATTTCAACTGTTTATAAAGCATATGGAAGAATGTTTAAATGTTTAATTAGAACCACTTTTTTTAGTTTCATAGAGAATTTTTTTCTTGTCAACGAGGATCTTTAATTATTTAAACCAAAAGAGAAAAATAGACCAGAAAAGAAAAACAACTAGTAAAGCTCGGAACGGCGAAGGTGACATCGTTCTGTTAGTCTCAGGTTTTGCTTCCTGGGTTTGTGACGTGGTCAGAGTCCTTGTCTTTGATTTCCTAACACAAGTTGTTCAAGTTGGAAGTGAGTGTGAAATTGAGTTAGTCTAGCTTTATTCTTTCACGGATGAGAAGTGAATTATCTTCAGCAAGGTGGGTGCAGGCGTGGTCCCCGGGGGTCACTGTGGTGAACAGGCGGCCCTGTGGGGAGCCAAGTTCATCATCACTGGGACAGAGCCCAGGACACTTCCCCAGCTGGCCAGCCTCTTCCTAGAACCCCACACATTGCAAAGGATGGAGTCCAGATCTATAGTATAAAGAAACGAGGGTGGTTACAGAAGGCACCACGATCTCAGCTGAGAGGGTCTGAGCACCCCAACGTTGGGGCACCTCAGCATCCTGTGTGGCTCAGGCTGTGCCCAACAGGGAGGCCGGCCCGATGGAGCTGCGGTCTCCACCCTGAGAGTGAGGGCTCCTTCCCCCAGGGCGGGTTAAAGCACCGTGTGTCCACCTGTCCAGTGGCTGGTCCCAGTGGCCCTGGAGGGCTAAAACCCTGGGTCCTGCCACTGGTCCGGGGCATCCGTTTCCCCTTCCTGCAGTTCCTGTGTCTGTGTGTCCAGGGGGCTCCGATCCCTGTCTCAGGACCATGGGTGAGGGGTCAAGTTCACCCGCTTTGGAGCTGGCCCGGATCTCGGTTCTGTGGCTCCTCGCTGTGTGGCTCTGGAGCAGTTCTGTCCTTAGGAGAGGGATCCTCACAGCCACCTCTTGGGGCCATGAGGAGAATTAATAGGATGACCCCCGGGTAGCTGCTCAAAGCCCTGTGCGGGCCAGCCCTGTGTCTCCACCAGTTCCTTCGCTCTGTGCTCCCGCCTCCCAGTGTCACATCGCCAGCCTTTACTTCCTTTTCCTTGGACCCAGGCAGCGAACGCTCCGCTGGTCTTGGCAGCCCCTACTCTAGTCTGTCCTCAAATCACTTCCTGATGGACAGCCGTGACTAGCCATTGGCGTGACCAAAACCCCAGAAAATAGAACCCAACTTTCCTATTAAGCTGTACAGAGCTGTCCCAGCCCCACTTTCCACAGGCTGTCCTCATTCGCCATGGGATCCGTGGTTCTCACCTGGGGCTGGGGTGCCCCTGGCATCTGGTAGAGAGTGTCAGGGATGTCCCTCCAGGCCCAGTACAGTCCCCCAGCAACTGCCCATGTTTAGGATGTGTTTGAGTTTCTGTGATTTTTCCTGCACTGAAGCTACTGGGCTGGCTGTGAGTCACCGTCATGGGACTTCATGTTGCCCGGACGGGAAACGGCGTGGGTGGAGGGCTGCACAGAGTCTTACGGCCGTGACAATGAAGGGCTTGTTGCCTCTTGGGACAGCGAGTTCAAGCTCTTTGTGATTGTCAGCATAAAGAGTGACCCGCTGAGGACATGGCTGTAATTCAGGGTGGCAGGATTGATTGTCATCGTTAATATCAGGTACCTGCCTCTAAAATGACGGTACCCATAGTGCGGCTCCAGGAGGGCAGCTCTTGCCAAACACACGTGCTCCTGGGGCCCTGCAGACAAGGTCCTGTTGCCAGCCAGGCCTGCAGCTGTGGGTGCAGAGGGGTCTACAGGGCACCGAGTGCCTCCCTCAATTGCTTGTGAGGCCCAGCCCCCCCTCCCTCCTGGTCCCCAGTGCGGCTCCTCCCAGGATTCTCCCAGCCCCGTGCACACCTCCGTCTTCACAGCTTCCGTAGTTTTCTCGTGGGCGCCCCAGGTGAGCGCCTGGGCAGGGCTCGTGTGTTAGTCGAGTTTTCTCTAGCCGTCCCTGGCTCGTGGCTCAGCAGGTCCCTTCAAATGAGTCAGCCAGCTGTGTGCCTGCATGTTCAGGATACTTGTCAGGGGCCTTCCTCAGAGCAAGACCGACGCTCACCTCATCCTTGGGACTTTGGAGCCCGCCCTGGAGAGACTCCAGCCACGTCCAAAGGGGCCATCTGGGTCCTGCAGGCTGGTGGGAGTGACTTCTGAGCCACTCGAGACCACACTTTGTGTTCCTACACCCCACAAAGCCACTTCAAGTGCCATGCTCTGGTGCCGTGTGCCTCACAAGTGTGCCACACAAGCCCGCACGGGGATCTGAGCGGGCGCTGCCTTCCTCAGGCTATGCTGGAGTTTTGGGGCAACTGGAGCACTCGTGGCTGTGATTCTCGCCACTGGGCTTCCCTAGAGGGTCTCACCCGCAGCCTGAGGACCACATCGGAAGCCACCGAGGAGCCGCCAGGTGCGGCGTTGCTCCCACTCAGTCCTTCTCGACTTTGGTGACAGAGGAGACAGCAAAACTTCAGCTGGGAGCCCCAGGCCTTCTCTGCTTGGGGTCCTGGGACTGACATAGCACAGATCCTGCCATCCACGTGCTGGGGGCCCCGCCGTGCTGCTCCCTCCTCTGGTCAGGGGCTGCGCCCTTGGGCTGTGTAGCTGCGGGTTCTCGCACTCAGGGGCCCAGGGAGGGTCTTGGATGAAGAGAGAAGGAGAAGGGCGGCGGTTTGAGCCCAATTGTGTTGGCTTCATCTTTTGCCTCTTTTTCCTAAGTACATTTGCAAAGTTTTCGAGATGAAAACTCACAAGGGATTTTTAATGACTGGAATCTGTGAATTCCACGGAAGCCAAGTCTGTCCACCTCTTTCACCCACCTCATTTCTCCCCGTTGGGGCTGATTTTGGCAGCGTTCATAGGGGCAGGGACGGAAGGGGTGGGGGCCAGCCCTCGGCCCTGTGTCCCTCCCCTCCTCCCCTCAGCGCCACAGCATTTCGGTGTCATCCCCTTCCCTGCACGCGTCCTCATGAAAACCAAGTGCGCCTGGAGGGAGATGCCTGCACCCACTCCCGTGACCTTCCCGGCCAGCCTGGCTGCAGCGGCCTCTCCGCAGGCATCTTTCTGGTGCTGCCTCCGTGCCCCTCCCGTCAACTGACGCTCCTGCTCCTGAATCTTCACGCGTGTGCTCCGTGCAGCCACCTCACGGGCTCCCTGGGAACGGAGACAGTGTCTCACGTCAGTCAGAATGCTCTTAGCTGTCCACTGAATAGTCCAACACAGAATCATTCCTCTGTGATTATTTATGCTGTGTTATGTAGAACTGGAATAAAGAAAAAGTGAATGTACACATTACAGTCATCAGATTGAAGCTTGGTAATTGCATTAGGGAATTAAATGAGAACATTTGAGCTTCTCGAGTTCTAATTCCACATCTTCATATCCCCATCACCCCATACCCAGTGTCCAACATAGCTCTTGGTCTAGGATTTTCTTGATAAATGCTTACTGAATTGAACTGGACTGAGCTTAACATTCCCACCCAGAGTTAGAAGCCAGTCCCTGAGCAAATTGCATTGAGAACGTGAGTTTGAAGTTACTGTGGTAAGGGGTATCCTACACGTCATAATTCCTAGTCAGTATCGGGTATTTAGTCAAATAGACTCAAGTATAGAGAAGCATAGGCCCATCTGGCGAAAGGGCGAGGCACGGTGCTTTAGGTCCAGGTCCCCAATATCAACTATGAAAATAAAACGTTGTCAACTCCAATGACAGCCCTGTCCTCAGCTGGTCACTGTTTCTGCTAACAATTATAAACAGCTTCAACTTGCTGTCCTGAGAGGCAACACACCCTCCATTCTCTCTGCAGTGTAGCTGCCTTGGTGGATGGAACATGCCCCTCCTCCCTCCCTCCCCCATCCCTCCCTCCCCCTTCCTCTCTCCCTCCCTCTCCCCTCCTCTCTCCCTGCTTCCCCCCTCCTTCTTCCTGTCTTCTCTCACCTTTCTCCCCCCACCTTCTCTCCTGGACAAGGAGCAGAAGAGAAGAGACCTGCGGAATCTTCTGCTTCATCCAAGCAGCTTGGGGGCAGCATCAACAGCTGCAATATGGCTGCCCCAGCAGGTGTCTCAGGGCAGCCTTTCTAATGTGAATCCTGGAATCATGTCTTTCCTTAATGTGTCCTAAAGGCTGGAGGACATGAAGTGAAACAATGCTCCATGCTCAGTCCTGTGATTTTGTGTATTTCTTGGACTTACTTTGAAATTAAACTAAATGATACCCAAGGTAGAGCATGAAAAAAAAAAAAAAGAAAAAACAGGCTATGGTGTTTGAAAACAAACAAAACCATTTGGTTTTTTGGTTTGTTCTTAGACCTTCACAGGCTCCTAGGTCACACGTTTCAGTTTGTCAGCGAGTGACATTCTCGTGTCACCCTCTTGTTTGACGATGTCAGCCACAGCAGAAAAAAGCACTCCGTAGGCCCCGTGCTCAGCACCTTGGCATGAGCTCCTGCCATATTCTGTTCATGCTCATCACAGCTCTGTGCAGTGGGCGTCCTCCTGATCCCTGTGGGAGGATGGAGGATGGAGGATGGAGGCGGAAGGGTGAGTGACGGCAGGATCACATGAGGGGTTTCTCCCGAGGTAGGTAGCGGAACCGGCCCAGGACCTTAGTGCCCATCGCATCCTTCTTCCTCCTCCTCTGCCTCTCTGTGACTGTTTGACTCAGGCTGCAGGGACAGACATGAGTATGTGCAGAGCCTGCGTGCACCCCTGGGAATGTGTGCTCATATTGGCAGGGAGGGATGAGAGTGTGTACAGAGCGTGTGTCCACACCTTGGCGGTGTATGCTGGCATTGGCAGGGACAGATGTGAGCGCGTATGGAATGTGTGTGCACACCTTGGGGATGTGTGCTGACATTGGCAGGGACAGATGTGTACAGAGCGTCTGTGCACACCTCGGGGTGTGTGCTGTTGTTGGCATGGACAGACGTGAGCGTGTACAGAGCGTGTGTGCGCACCTGGGGTGTGTGCTGGTGTTGACAGGGACAGATGTGTAGAGAGCGTGTGTGCACACCTGGGGGTGTGTGCTATATTGTTTTGTAAGCGGCAAATACGTGGCCCGTTGCGTCGGGCGGCCCCTGCGCCCCTGCTGAGTCCGTCAGTGGCCCTCGGGTTGGGGTCTCCATCTCCCCAGACAGCACTCGAGTGGCTTGAGGTTTCAGATTCTTCGTCTATGGGTACTTGGGCCTCCTCGGGACCAAACATCACAACCAGCCAACTGTAAACTACAACAACGTTCAAATGCATCTTCAGTAAGAAAAACAAAAGCAATTGGAAAAATTTTCCAACGTGACCCCGTGGTTAAGCCGTTAGATGCTCCAGCCAACAGATTGGGTCACTTTAAAATTCACACCAATTAAAATGGTTGTGAGAGTTGCAGAGCTTTACCGCCAAACCTTGAAATAATTTAAGAGTTCTGCTCCATTTGCTTACAAACTAAGGGTGGGGATACCTTTCAGTCCAAAGTGGCAAGCTTCTAAATCCAGCTTAGATGCGAGGCTCCCACGGACACAGGAAGAGACAGTGGCCCTTGATTATTCTCCTGTGTTCAGATACTCTGTCTTTTTTTTTTTTTTTTTTTTTGGTATCCTGATCATCACTTCTGCTTTTCCAATTCAAACTAAAGGGAGTTTAGTTCTGTTTTGGAGAAGCTGTGGTTAGTGGTTTCTTTTCATGGCTCTCTTAATCTCTTATGTCTGGCGCTTACATTTACCCAAATAGATTTTTCTTCAGTACGGCGGTGCCATAGCCCAGGGCTTCTCCATCCATATCTGCTCCCCAGGAGGCCCCCTAGGAATGGGCGCTGGAGATCCAGCCCCTCTCTGTGTGCCGTTTTCTTTGAGTCCAAGGTAGGTTTGGTTCAGAGAAGAAAAGAGGCCTCCGGGTTAGGTGCCTCTGACTGCTTGCTTGTGAAATGTTTAATGATAAGGCGCCTTTCAAACTAATTTTACACATTGATAGTTGTAACCTGAAGTATCACTGCAGTCATAAGAACAAGAAACACTCCCATAAAGAAGATAGGCAGAAAAAGCCATAAAAGTTTAATAAAGCGCAAATAAAATGGTGTTGTAAGAATGTACAGTGGGAAATGCTCTCAGTCCAGCCAGATCGGCTGTGGCATCCTCCTGTAAATACATTCAGCCACGTGTGGCCCTGATCGCAATCACTACTCTGAATTGTGATCCAGAATGTTCTTGGGGGCCGATGCTGGGACTGTGCCAGCAGCTGAGTCTGATTGGACGTCACGGTGGTGATGTGCTTAGCGCGGCCAGCTGGGCTGAGTGGTGGCCACCCGTGCACTCGCCACGTGCAGCCGTTATTCTGGTGATGGGGTTGCATGCGGCGCGGCTTGTCCACCTGGGCTACTTAAAGTACTGGGAACCCAACCGTGGACGGGTGCCTCCCGACATGGGAGCTGTCTTTTTCATGCAGTGCCCTCTGGCGCTGCAGACCTCTGCCGCCAGTCTGAGCTCACAAGGAGGTACCGGAGGGCTCTGCTGGGGCCTGGAGGTCCCTGAGCAGGTGGTCACTTATTGCTTGTGGAGTGGCCCATGGCCTGTGAGTTTATTCCCGGGGTTTGTGTGGGCGAGGTTAACCAGTTCACAGCTGAGCACTGACCCCTTACACAGGTGACACACGGGAGTGTGTGAGGAGCTGGGAGGGTGGGGGAGGCTTGGCCCTAGTGCTGGAGCCCAGGCTCCTGACATTCTGCGTCTTCCTGTTGGGGGGCCGTCAGGGCCGCTGTGGGTCCTGAAGACAGTAGGTGCCATATGGACCAGGGGATGCAGAAGCCTCTAGAGGCTGTGGGGGTCAAGGAGACAGTTGCTTCCCCAGAGCCAGCCCTGCTGACACCTCGATGTTAGCTGGTGGGAACTGTTTTGGACTCCAGCTTCCAGAAATGTGAGAAAATAAGTCAGAGTTTAGGGTGCTAAATTTGGGGTGATTTAGTGGTGAAATAGAAAACTAGCCCACAAAGGTGCATGCATTAAAATGTGCTCTGTCCAGGTGTTCACAGTGGCATGAGGGGGATGGCATCGGGGTTCTGGGAACTGTGCAGTTTTACTGAAGGAAGGGGGCTGACCACGCCTTTCCTCATGTAACTGAAGGTATGTATGCCTGCCACACCGCCCAAGAGACAGGGACTAGAATTCTGACTTTGTTTCTTATGGGAACCAAGCCACAGTCAGAACACAGTGAGGGCTGAAATGAGCTTCCTATAGCCTGAACTGGGAAGAGGAATCGCAAGTAGCTTGTTTTTTTCTACACTGCCTGTCCTTTCAGGGTTTGTTAAGTTTTGGAAAAAGGGAGAAACCAGGCACACCTCGGTGAGGGACAGTGTTTCTGGAGGTGGCGCGGCTTCAGCCTTAATGTGGCCATGTGGTTGGGAGGCTCAGAAACTGCCCTCCAAGGGCACTCATCTGTTCCTTATTGCGCTAATACCTCGTTTACAGAAATCCACAGAAATGACAATGCGGGAGGCCTCGGGTCTGGATGGGTTTGTGTGGACCGAGGTCACGGGGTGTTGTCCCAAGTGCTTATCCTGATCTGGCAGAGGCTCTGTTCCCAAATAATTATTCCACAGTTTCAGAGCCTAGATCTGAGTGATAGTCTTTTAACTTTGTTGCATAAAAGTAAAGTATGTCTTGAGAGTCTAAAAATGCATTTAGTAGTCATGGCTGTCAACTCATACATGGGGCTTTGGGATGGAGTGAAAACCACCATCACCTGGCGTGGACGCTGCCTGGTATTTTTAGCGTGGTGGCCTGCTCGTGCCTTGAGCTCCTTCTGCAGTGTGAGCAACAGCTGTGTATCTGAGAAATGTAGGCAGGTCAGCCGGGCGCGGTGGCTCAAGCCTGTAATCCCAGCACTTTGGGAGGCCGAGACGGGCGGATCACGAGGTCAGGAGTTCGAGACCATCCTGGCTAACACGGTGAAACCCCGTCTCTACTAAAAAATACAAAAAACTAGCCGGGCGAGGTGGCTGGCGCCTGTAGTCCCAGCTACTCGGGAGGCTGAGGCAGGAGAATGGCGTGAACCCGGGAGGCGGAGCTTGCAGTGAGCTGAGATCCGGCCACTGCACTCCAGTCCCGGTGACAGAGCGAGACTCCGTCTCAAAAAAAAAAAAAAAAAAAAAAAAAAAAAAAGAAATGTAGGCAGGTCAGCTTGCTCTTCCAGGGGCCTGCGGGCATCTGGGTGAGGGGCCTGGGATGAGGTCACATCAGTGGGAAGGAGCTTGGTTGTGTCAGCAGATATGTCTGCCTCTACAGGCCTGAAAGCCAGAACCCAGTTTTCCTTTGGTCATCTAATGCCAGAAAAAAACCTGTTTCTTGGAGATTCTCGTAGTTTATATTAATGAACCATTTGGCCATAAATAAAATGTTACAAATGCGTGAGGCTTTACAATTTGGCAGATGTGTAACTCACATGTCATTATATCAAACTGTTAAAGATATTTGTTACACTTGAAGGTTTTTTAGCATTTTATGCACAAAACAAATACCAGTAGCATTTTGAAGGAGTATTTTGGAATTTTAAACACAGTGGGACAGTGCTGGGTCTCTGGGATGCTGGTGAGGTGGACGTGACCTCAAGCTCTTCGAGCTTGCAAGCAGGATTGCTAAATTGTCACACCTGCAGTACTGGAAGTCAAAGTGGATTTCTGTAAATGAGGTATTAGTGCAATAAGGAACAGATGAGTGCCCCTGAAGGGCAGTTTGAGCCTCCCAGATGCCCCAGGAGGAAACGGGGGGGGCAGTTACCCACCAGAACCTGGACGGTGGACCGTGTTTGCTGGTGGCCCTGCTTGGCAGGCCATTACGTGCAATAAGAAACAGGTTAGTGCCCTTGAGAGCGGTTTCTCGGCCCCCCTTCAGAACCGCAAGTGGAAGATGCCCCAAGGTCGGAGGGTGGGAGTTCGTTTATCCACAGGAGACTGGATGATGATGGAGCTGGGTTTGCTGGTGGTCCTGCGTGGCAGGTCATTACGTTCAATAAGAACAGGTGACTGCCCTTGAGGGCGGTGTCTCGGCCTGCTTCGGAACTGCAAGTGGAACACGCCCCAAAGTGAGGGGGAGAGGTGGTCTATTATCCAGTGGGGCCGGATTTGCTGGTGGCTGCTGCGTGGCAGGTCACTGCCTGGAGCCATGGGAGGTGAGTGGAATGGGAATAGAGGATGCACCCTACACAGATCCTGCTGGGAGTTTGCTCTGGTAGCAGTGGGGGCATAGAGGGATTCCCATCAGGTGCAACACGACTGGGGTCCCAGGTGTGGTGGACGCCGAGGTGTGGCTATATGTAATCTCAGTCTGCACAGCCGTCCTGGTGAGTGGGTTCAGTTACCTTCCCATCTCGCATTTGAGAAATCTCCGGGGCTCACATCACAGCTAGGTGGGTTGGAACTGATGTCTCAGGCAGGACGTTGGCCCCAGAGCCCAGATCTTAGCCGCCCGTTTTCAGTCTACCAAGCTTGTAGAGAGGGGTGTGTGGTGGTGGGTGGCGGCTGAGAAACCAACACAGTAGAAGGGGGGAAGGAAATAAACCAGACAGCAGACAGAGGCAGAGCTTGGGAGGTCTGCACGGGGTCTGGGTGTGTGGGACACCTCTGGGTCTGTGAACCCCGTTCTGTGCTCCTGGCTTGCCCAACCTTGGCCCTCAGCCACATGCTGCATGCTTTAGGTGAAATCTCAGTCCCTCGTGTGGTGCGGGCATCTTTTCTCCCTGGCTTTGTCACTCCGTAAATCACGGAGTCTCAGTGGGGATGGCGGGGTGGTTGGTGGTCCATGGAATTTGCCCCCACCTCCCCATCCTTGTCCTGTCCTGTCTGGCCTGTTACCTGAATCTGTGTCTCTTCAGAGCCTCCAAATGAGTGGAGGCCACAGCAGCCTCTTGCTGACCGACCTCTCAAAATTTTTTATTCATCAGAATCGTGTTAAATGCTGATTCCTAGGCACCCCCATTAGACTCTACGCCTGCCTGGCATGGGTACTTTGGGGAAGGTACAGAGGGTTGCTGGGCTGTTCCAGGAGGGAGTTTGCATTTGTTGAATGTCTACTGTGTTCCTTCCAGCACTCTACTTTCCACGCACACGTGGCATTAAACCTGGAAGACCTCTGGGTGCTGTGCTGGTGAGGAAGCCCCGGCTGGACGAAGGGGCTGCTGGGGCTCGGACTTGATTCCTGGGCTGGGGGCTGCGGGCTTATTCTCTTCAGTGGGCCTGCTGATGGGATGCCCTGGGAAGTCCTGCTGTGCACTCAGGGGAAGGTGCAGAGACAGGCTCAGAAAAGACAGACCATGGATTTAAAAATTCCTACTGGAAAATCTTTTATGAGCAAAGTAATTTGCATCTAACTGAAGACAATCATTGCTTGAATAATTGGTTTGTTTACAAAGTTGGTCCTATGAACAGATTAAGGTTTTCATTCATGCCTTATCTATAATGTTAATAGGAGCTATTACCACAACTTAAATTAGCTTTAAATTTCGTATCAGATTGCAGTCCAGATTACAAACGGCTGCTTCATAATCTAATTGATAAAATGGAGGAATTTAGTACTTGGAACCCAGAGTGAAGGGAACAGAATTGCTTTGGTTTCTGAAAAGCCTATGACTGAGTGGTGACCTGGGGTGAAGAGAAGTGGCTGGAGTCATTACACTCGAGGAGATGATCTGCCCCAGCCTTTCTCAGCTGTCTTCTGGACAAAACAAAAGGGTGATAAATGGAAAAATTCAGCACTGAATTGGTCTATGCCCTGAGCTTCTCATACGGTCATTAATGGGCTGTATCTGTGAAGCCTCCATACAGGCACAAAGGAATTAGGCTAGAGTAAGGCAGCCGGTGACCTCTGGTGTCTGGACCGCGTGTCATTTCCTAAAGCCCTTTTGGGTGAAATGACAGTGGCAATGTCGTTCTTCGGAGGAGTGTAATCTCACGTATGAGATGCAGATTTTAAATGATGCAGATTTTAAACACCAAAGTCAGGAAGCTTGGTGGGAGCAGCTGTCTTCCAAGTGGTTTTCTGTGCTGTCATGGATGAGGTGTGGATGTGTCGGCTGTTGGTGAGATCCACTGGTGAAGGGGCTAAGCAAACCGGGGGGTGGGGGTGTGAAGCTACATCTCTTCTGGCATCCCAAGTAAATACATTTTGTAAAACTTGTGAATTTGACCCTGACCCTAACCCTGAGTGTTGAAGTCTGGTGCAGTGTCTTGAGCCCTCTTCTGCATTGAGGGTGAGTGACTGTAAATGACCGATTCCTCAGTGGTGAAAGTTCAAATGTAGCTTCCCTGAGGAAGCCAGACCTCAGTCACCCGTATCTCCATTGTAAACACTGCGGCCCCTACGCGGGTGCTGCAAGTTTCCAGGCCTTCCTTGGAGAAGCAGCTGTGAGGTGCTTGATGATTTGATAACATCAGCCACCTTCTGTCTTCTGTCTAATCACTGTACAAATGATTCTCCTACAAGGAAATGGATCTGGTTTCTTCCCGATCATTGGAAGAAGCAGCCCGCCTAGGGACTGCACCGTCCTCTGCACTTTCACAGCGGAGCCTGTGTCTGTCTCCAAGGAGTGTCACGTGTGTCGTGGGAATCGCCTCCTTAATTCTTCCCGCTTTTGAGGGCTCGGGTAGCTCTGCCTGTTTCACCTGGGACGAGCAGCGGGTGGTCTCTGGCTGCTGTGGGACCAGGGCTTGTGTTTCACCCGGGACGAGCAGCGGGTGGTCTCTGGCTGCTGTGGGACTAGGGCTTGGGGGTGCATCATCACATCCGGTGGCCTGTCCAGGTGGGCATCATTGTCTTTTGCCTGTTGGCTGAGGCAGCTGTGATGCCATGGGGGTCATGCTTGTCAGGGCCAACCCAGTTCTTCCCGTGCACACCTCCCCTGCTGGAGTGCCTTTCCTTCTGATGACTTGTTGAATTAGCATGGAGAATACAGAGAGGCTCTGGGCCTCTCCCTCCCATTCTTACTCCCTGGAGCTGTGATGCCCGACAAGGGAGCCCATAGCCAGAGGCTCCTTTAAATTTAATTAGAATAAAGATTTGATTACATAGCTAAACACATTTGAAAAGAACTTCACAGATTAAATTCCAGATTCAACCCTTCAGGCCCAGTGGCCACTTTTCGGGGCTTAGCAGCTGTAGGTGGCTGTTGTCTTTCTGTGTTGGCTGAGCAGATTGAAGCGTTTCTAGTTCAACAGGCAATTCTCTTGCATGACTCTGCCTGTGGTGAGGGCACCTAGGCTGGAGAGCCTCGTGGGGATCCCTTAGGCCTCTGGCTGCAGCCAGGCTGCACGGTTCCTGTGCCCCGGGTCCTCTGCAGGCCCAGATGGATCCCACCACAGAGCCAGCACTGCTAGACTTGGGTACTGTGTGCAGACAGCAGAGGGGCACGTCCAGGCCTTGCAGGGGCTGGGGTGACTGGCCTCCTTGGCCAGGCTCCTGTCTCAGAGTCTTCAGGGGAAATGCATCCACCATCCACCATCCACACCGTGCACCAGAGGAAAATTGTAGGCTTCTCTGTGGATGGTGAATTGAGATCATGCAGAGTGACTAGGTTTGGGCTCCTGGCCAGCATGGAACCCGATACCTTTAGGTAGAACCTGACATGCCTCCATGTGTACATGGCAAAGAGAATGCAGTATTGTCATCTTCAATCCAGATGTGCTCCCATTTTGAGGTGGAAGGTTCTGGGAGTATTGGCCATTGGTGATTGTGCTGCCGTGGAGGACTTTGAATGCAGGCACTGGTTTGGGATAACCCTGGTTTCCTGGTCCTGGATGTGGGCATCCCTGAATATCCCGGAGTGGAGGAAGGCAGGGGAGATGGGAGGGTGACAAGAGGTCAGGTGATTCCAGCTTTGGGGACTGATGCCATCAGATGGCCGAGATCAGGATGGTGGTGGCCAGGGACCAAAGCACGGGTGCGTGGAAGTGCCATGTTTCCCGGAGCGTGGGGAGGACCTCTTGAACTCTATTCCTGGGCAACAGTTCTTCCATTCTCAGGAATCTGTGCCATTGTAATTGAGTAGCAAATTCTGTAATTGCTCTAATTACTTAGTGTTAAGTCCCCATCCCAATGACCATGAATTAGCAAGAGTGATAACAGTTTGCCTGGTCAAACCTTACCAAGAAACACCAGTGGAACGAGTTTTAGTTGCCTCCAGTTGCCTCAAATCAGATTCCTTAGCGGCTTATGTCCCCACACTTACTGCAGTTTCTCCTGGGCCTGGCAGGCACATTCCAGACATTCACAGCTCAGCTCAGATACAGGCGTGCACATGATTTATAGAAAATCGCACTGCGCTGTGATCGGCTTGAGCTGACGTTCTCTAGGTGGGAGGCGGAGGTTCAAAAGTTCTAATGGGATGAAATTAGAAATATGAATCTTTTTTTTTTTTTTTGAGACGGAGTCTCGCTCTGTCGCCCAGGCTGGAGTGCAGTGGCTGGATCTCAGCTCACTGCAAGCTCCGCCTCCCGGGTTTACGCCATTCTCCTGCCTCAGCCTCCTGAGTAGCTGGGACTACAGGCGCCCACCACCTCGCCCGGCTAGTTTTTTGTATTTTTTAGTAGAGACGGGGTTTCACCGTGTTAGTCAGGATGGTCTCGATCTCCTGACCTCGTGATCCGCCCGTCTCGGCCTCCCAAAGTGCTGGGATTACAGGCTTGAGCCACCGCGCCCGGCCAGAAATATGAATCTTAAAAATTCACGTGTTATGAACTCTGTTCAGTGATTTTCTCTGAAATGAGAGACTATTTGCAGATGAGGCAGTCAGCCTGCAGCTCTCCTTAGATCTGTCCCAGACCTCGATGCTGTCCTTTGGCCTCTTCCTGGGTGTGGGGTGCTCTGCTTGAAGCAAAACCAAAGGCAAGAACGTGGTCTGCATCACTACTGCAGCCAGCTCAACGCGCACACCCACTGGGAGGGGGGTTTGATCACTTAACATTTTAAATGCATTGAACATTAAACCAGCAAGTCAGCCAGTGCTTTCTGTAAGCAAGCTGTCTGGTTCATGGGAACCTGACACTTTTCGGAAGAGAGTACTTCTGTGGAGTGTCAATATTTGTCTCATTTCTTGAGACTCTGCTCAAAGTGATGAATGTGAGTAAATTAGGACCTTTTTTATGTAAATTGGGCCACAGAGCTCTCTAGGCACAGTCAGGGGAGTAAATGGCTGTGAAAGATGCTGCCTGATGTGAGCCATGGCCAGGCACTTTGGGACCTGGGATCCCATCTCCAGCCTTTCAAAGGACTCAGGAATATAAAATGCAGATGGGAGAGTTCATATTTTGGGCATCTCTGTTCTTTTGAAATCAAAGTGCAAAGAAAAAGTTTTGCCTTGAGGTCTTACCCCATACTTGTTTTTCTCCTGAGGTTTTAAGATTTTCTTAACTGCTTTTTTCTCCCCCGATCCTTGGGGAACTTCTATCTTCATATCTTCTTAAAAGATATGGTTAAATTCAACACTGAAATTTAAAAACATGCTCTCATATTTTTCTTTAAACTGATGTATCTGACATTGGTGAAGAACTAACTGGGAGTATTGGTTTATTTTTATTTTTTTGAGACTGTCTTGCTGTGTTGCTCAGGCTGGAATGCAGTGGCACGATCTTGGCTCACTGCATCCTCACCTCTTGGTTCATGCCATTCTCCTGCCTCAGCCTCCTGAGTAGCTGGGATTATAAGTGCCTGCCACCATGGCTGGTTCATTTTTGTATTAGTAGAGACCTGGTTTCAACATGTTGGCCAGGCTGGTCTTGAACTCCTGACCTCAGGTGATTCGCTCACCTTGGCCTCCCAAAGTGCTGGGATTACAGGCACGAACCACCACACTTGGCCTGGGATATTCTTGATTATAACTGTAACATATCCCTTTAATTAAAACAAAACAGAAGAACAACAACAACCAAAAAACAGCTGTCTGAAAAGTCTCGAAATTAAAGAGCTCACTTGGACAGGGATTTGGACACCAGTTGAATGGCCCAGCACACCATAGTTACATGGGCCACTTGGCCTGTTAGATCCTTAGGGTATTTGAAGTCATGTGGATATTTGCATTTCTGCCTCTGGATATAGTGTTAGTATTCAGCTAGTGTTTGAGGGCCAGGCTCAGATCCGGGAAAACAAGGGCCCCTGCCCTCACGGCACTTCTGTTCCATGTGTGTGTGTTAGGAAAATAGAAAGCATAAGATTTTTTTTCAATGAGCTGGGAAGATGGAAAAACAAGCTTAAGATGTTTACTTGTTCAAAAGAAGGGAAGTGCAAGGAACACTCAGCTTTTCTGCTGCTGACGGAGGCCCCTGGTGGAGGCTGTTTCAGAGGTGGGGTCTCTCTGAGAAAGGTGGTAAGAGGCAAATAGGATGCCCCATCTGGTTTGCCAGAGATGGGGAAAGTTAGTATCCCCAAAACAGCCTCAGCATTCTGGCAAAGCTTTGGAAAACCAGCTAGGGTATGGGACCTTGTTGGCCGCTGGGTAGAAGGAAAACATTGCTGGTCCTGAGGACTGTACTGTTCTTCCACTGCTGTAAAGAACTATCTGAGGCTGGGTAATAAGGAAAAAAAGGTTTAATTGGCATACAGTTCTGTGGGTTGTACAGGCTTCTACATCTGGGGAAACTTACAGAGTGGAAGGTGAAGGGGAGGCCAGCATGTCTTCACATGGCTGGAAGGGGAGAGAGAGTGAAGGGGAAGGTGCCATGCACCTCCAAACAATCAGATCTCAGGAGAACTATCATGAGGACAGCATTTGGGGGATTGTGCTGAACCATTAGAAACCACTCCCATGAGTCAATCACCTCCCACCAGGGCCCACCTCCAACACAGGGTTAGAGTTCAGCATGAGATTTGGGTGGGGACACACAGCCACACCACCTCAGGCTTCCCATTCTTCTCCTGCACATGCTTCGCAAATGGTTCTATCATTGGTTTTTGTTTCTGTTGATACATGATATATGTACGTGTTTTCAGAGTGCATGTGATACCTTGATTCACCCCTATATTGATGAAATCGGGGTACTTGGGATGTCTTTCACTTTAAATAGTTTCTTTTCCTTGTGCTGGTTATGTTCAAGTTATTCTCTCCTAGCTGTTTTGAAATACACAGTAGATGACCCACTGCCATCCCCCTGCTGATTTATCAATAGTAGGTCTCGTGTTCCCATTAGGCTGTATGTTTGTGCCCGTCACCAGCCTCTGCCCATCCTGCTTCTGAGTGGGCTCTGTTGACCACCTACTCTTGGCCTCCATGAGATCTGCTCTCAGCTCCTGCTTATGAGTGAGAACATGCGCCGTTTCCTTGCTTGGCTCGTTTGCTTCACGTAATGTCCTCCAGCTCCATCCATGCTACCGCGGATGACAGGGCTCTCCGCTGCGTGGTGGAGTATTGCTCCTGTGTATGTTCGGGCCACGTTCCCTTCATCCCCTGTTGACGGGCACTCGGGATTCCAGACCTTGGCTGCTGTGGATGGAAGCTGAGAGCAGTCACTGGCTTTATACTCGGGGGACGTGAGCCAGTTTGATGTTTCAAGCAGCCTATCCCCAAAGCCCTCAGTAGAATGCCGCATTCGTTTGTACCCATGGCTTCTTCCACTAGGATGAACAGCTGGGAAGGGGCTTTGAGTGAACTCTTGGGTTTCTGTCTTTAACTGGTATCGAGCTACACTGGCCAAGCAGGGGTCCCAGTGACCCTGGACACTACCTCACATAAGGTCCAAAGATGCAGTTAGGTTCTTTTTTTAACTTAAAAAAAAAATGCTTTTGACCTGGTTAAGCTATAGCATTATCAGTTAGAGTTTTTCATACTGGAAAGGTGTATATTTTATTTTCTAAGAAGGAAAGAAATCCTGTTAAACACTCTAACCACAGATTAAATCATGTCAAGAAAAGAGGTACTATTTTGGGGGAAAATTACCCCTTCATGTCAAAGATCAAGGAGATGACTTACATTGTTTAATGGAGTTAATTATGAAATCTTAATTGGTTTTGAGAAGATGAGCTGTGGATGCTGCCAGACATGAGACTGATGCTGATTTAATGTTAGCCCTGACAGAATGTGGCTAATATTTAAAGCTTGCTCCAGTATTGCTTGATAGATTGTAAGTTAAGGTAGAGATCTGTTTGATGCTTTTATTTTACAAAATATGATGGAGAAAAAGTTTGACAGCCAAGGAACCGCCTTCAACCAATTCCTTCCTAATTTCTATCACCAGAAAAATGTGTCCTGTTAATTCCAGAATTTACTTTTGGAAAGTTCCCGTATGGAGAGCAGAGGTATTGGTGGTTGAATGGTGACTTGAATTTAGGTGAAGATCGTTAAATATTTCATAGTCATGTTTGTCTTGGTGGTTTTAGCAATTTTATATTAAATTTAGAACTGCGAGTCAAACCAAATGTGTTCTTTCGCTTTTGTGATACTCCTTTGTATGACTATACTGGTAAAGAATGATAAAATGTGTATAGGGTATTTTTTCTGTGTAGATATTAGGATTTTGAGGGGAACAAGTTAATCATTCTTCTAATATACACTGTGCTGTGTGTTGGGTCGTTTGTATATGAGTTGAATCACTATATTGAGGACCACTTGAAAGTCTGTTTCTATCCAAGATCTTTTATATGTTGACTTGTGTTATGCAAAATCCTTCATCCTCTAAGAAGACTAAGCAATGGGTTGGAGGAGAGATTTAATCACCCATTAGGTCTATTCCGAATGCCCAGAATTGAATGCAAGTACTAATTATGTTTTTGAAGTGGTGTGTGTGTGTGTGTGTGTGTAGTGGACTCCTTTTTAGGTCATGGGAGGGAGTTAAAGCAAAGATCAGATTTGCTGATGAACATTTGTGCATATGCTAGTGGAGAAGTCATATGACTTGACTGCACCTGCGTACTCTGATTTTGGTTTCGTATGTGCTCATAAAAGTAGATATGATCTCATAGATACCGTGAGATATAATGTCTCTGATGTTATAGAGATACAATGAAAACAATCAAGTGGGACTTGGAAGCCTTGGAGGGACTCACATGGGCGGCTCCTGGAATGCAAACGTGAGTGCCACTGACTTCTGGATGTGACATCTGTGCCTTCTGCTTAGCCCAGTGTGTTATCGGCTGCTCTCGAGGGCAGAGAGGTTCAGTGTTCCTGTGTTTAGGTGTTTGAGCTGCCTTAAGAGACTAGGTCAATTCTCACTGGTGTCTTCAGTTCAGAAGGCTTTTGGCCTTCTGAACAAGCAGGAGGAAGGACGACTTTGTAGAGCTTTGGGAATCTCAACGGACTTCAGGGCCATCCCCCTTGGCAGGAGAGAGCCCCACTGGAGGCGAGCAGGGTGCCGTGTGGGCCTTTGCTGGGCCCAGACGTGTATGGACGTTGTGAGGGCCACAGGACACAGATCGGTCTTGGTTCACAACTGGTGTCGATGGCCACGCAGCATTTCTTCCAGGTACATGAGTGCGGGGACTTGGGTTTTGGGATGTGCTTCCTGGTTGCCTAGTTGCTTGGAAGACCCCTATTCAGACCCCAGCCTGAGTCACCGTGACAGGCCTCCTGCTTCACACGCCACACGGAAGCCATGGCGTTGGTCACTAACGTCCACCAGGTGTCAGATGTGCGTGTGTATCTTCCCTGGTCTCGGGATGTGTCTTGTTTTGAGGTTACAGTAAACGTTCTTTAAGAGGGGTTTTGGATTTTTTATGTTGTTTGCAAGGAGGAAGCAGGGAGTGCTTGAGCAGTGAGATCCCCTTTCCAAGCAATGCAATTTCAGATCCCAGCAGGTCATGAAGGCAGCGGAGCTGTGTGATCACCTTTCCAACCAATGAGAATTCAGATCACAGCAGGTAATTACGGCAGCGGGGCGGGTGGCAGAACCCTGAACTGTGGCTGTTTCTGGTGTCTTACCCCACGGACAGAGTGTGCTGGGGCCTCCGCGGTCCTCTGTGGCGTGAGTGGAGCGCATGAGCTGGGTGCTGCTGGGTTCTGGCTGGCTCCCCAGCCCGGGGTTTATGCAGGACTCGTTATTAAGACAATTTGGAACCCAGAAAGCAGCACGAGGAGAACGGGATTGTGCCTTTCTGGATCGTTGGTGCTTCCCAGTCTCAGACACTGAGCAGGCTCTGAGGGGTCGCTCCAGGAAGACTTGCACAGTCAGCCCCCGGGGTGGAGTGCGGCTGCAGCGGGTCTTGCAGGAGCTGGAAGTGGGGGTGAGTTTCTCGCCAGCGGGACCTTTCAAATGGGCCCAGCAGGATGCATCCGTGGAAATGGTGCCACCTAACGCAGGGCTGCGGCCAGCAGGACCTGAAAGGCTACAGCGGGCTCTGTTTCTGCTCTCTCTCCAGCCTCTGCACGGTTTTCCTTGGTTTTTGTCTGTTTGGAGGACGCTTCCCCCTTTCTTGCGCTTACCTAGCCTTCTGAGCTTCCTTGTTGAGTATGACAAAGCCCTGAGAAGGCATTTTTATCGCATAATTGTGTTATCCTGGTGGCTGGATAAATGACCTGCAAATGTGGGTGACTCAGTAGCTCTGAGGGTGTTCAATATCCAAGACAGAGGTGGGAAGGAAATGTTCAGGCAGGCGTCAGAGGATCTGTTCTCTGCTTTACACTGGGGCCCTGGTTTGCTGACAGTCCTCACACTCGATCCAAAATGGGGATAATGAAGTCCCATGGATTCGGCTTCAGCTGAGAGCTGCCTCCAGCACAGTCTTGTGTGAGTAACAGTTTCTATGTTTGGTGCAAAGGGCGGGCGTCAGTTGATCTTATTTGTGGTGGTGCTTATGGTGGCTTTTCCGTAACGAATGTAGACTTGATTAGCTTTGGCAAGGGAATCCTGAGTGATACATTGGAAGAATGTTTCAGGAAATTCTGGAACCTGCAGTGAATCTGGAATCTGTATGAAATTGAGATTTGGATTCTCACAATTTCTTAATGCTACCCCGAAACCCAGTAGTTGAGACAGTCGTAGAGCTTCAGTTGTGCTGCCCCGGTTCCCCATTTTAAAAGGAACCCGTTGCTTTCATCTAGAATGTTCTGAGCTCTGAGTGCTGCCGGCAGAGTGACCAGCTCTCTGCATCAGAGGGGAAGCCAGGGCTGCGCTCACAGCGTCGCGGCAGCTGGGAGCTGACCCTGGACCTCAGGCACGTGTGATGCTGACCATTTTCTGTCAACTCCAAGGGTGTAGTGGTCTCCTTGGCCCTTTACAGTCTTGTGAAGCTTTTGATGTGTCTGCACTTTATAGATTTTTCAGAAGCAGATAGCCTTTTCCCACACCCTTGGGCTGAGTTTCGTCAGAGGCTGGTGTGTGGGAAGCACCACACCCACATTCTGACAGGGAAGACTCTGGTGCCCAACTGAGGTCAGAGTGGAAATTTGTTCTTCCTTCCCTCCAGTCTGGTCCAGCTGCTCCCTGCTTGGCCAGAAGAAAATCATGCTTATCCAAGTCGTAGGCAAACCCCCGAAGTCAAACGTTTATCTTTTTTCTTTAATATGCCCATTCCCAGGAGGAACTTAAGGGCTTTGAGAACTGACACCTTAGGACTGTAGTTTTCTTCAGATGGTAAAAACCTTGGTGTGTGACAATACTGAACATTGCCTGAGCCCTGTGATCCTGTAAAACAGTGATGGTTAAGACGTTCCCCCTCCCCACAACTGCGCCCCCACTTTTACTGCAAGAAGCCCCTTCCCATGTGGCTTAGGCTGACTGGCGGATGACCATTGACCGAGGACAAGGCCAGACACAGGCCTTCAAACCCCCCTTCTCTGCCTTATAAGTGATTAGCTAAACTGTCTCTTCCCACTGATCGATCACCTCCCACCTTGAAATGGTTCTTCGTGGTGCAGTTGCGCCTAGGGGGGTGGACTTGTCTTTTACCGTCGCCTTCCACAGAGGACGGTTGGGGTGGGCAGGAAAGAATTCTCTGCTACAGGTCTGCATTCCAGGCTGTTTCCAGAAGTGGGAATTCTGGTGCCCTGGAGTCTGGGAATGGATTTCTAGTGTCCCAGCTTCAGGTGGAGTTGAAATGGAGTGAGACAACCCACCACACCCATCTGGAGCCAGGAACTAGAGCCATTTTTAAAGTGGCAGATTCTCCATAAGATTACAAAAAAATGTGCTCAGCACGTTGCTTTCTTTCTCATATGCATTTGGCCATCTAAAATCGGAATGGTGGTTTTTGAAGCATGAATGTAGTTTTAAATTTTGAGTATTGTAAACTTTAATGTAGCTTCTTAAAATGTTTGCCTGATTATCTGGAGATTTACTAAACCTTTGGAGTGGTAATAATGAGTTGATCTGTATGACTTTGCTTTCTATGATGCAATGAAAGCACTGTAATTAAAACCTCTTCAGTTGGGTCAGCAGGCTATTGGCCAAAACAAATTCTGCCTTTTGGGTTTCTTTAACCAAACAAGGGAGTAGAGTGTAGGCCGAAGTGGCAAATTCATTTCAGAGCTCATCAGAGCCCTCAATGATTGAGCAGCCTTCTCAGGCGAACGTGTAATGTGCCATGAATCTTGGCAAGGCTGGCTACTGATGTCTGCACCTGACACCACGGAGCCCCACCTAGGAAGATGTGGTTTCTGTAACAAGCTTTGGAAAACCGAAGTTCAGCTTCATTATCCAACTTTGTTCCAGAAAAAGCTTTGACCAGATGGCCAAGACCTGATTGTCTCAGGGTTGAGACGTGGTCATAAAACTGCCCTTACTTGGTGCCAATCAGTGTTGGTCCACAGTGATACTCCTGCAACCTCACTGAATAGTTTGGAGACTGAAATGAGACTGTGAAAATCTCCTTAAGGTGAAAAGGGTTCTGGGGCATCTGGGAATATCCGCACACCCGTGACCATTCCCCTTTAAGGTGGAAAGGACGGCTGGGTCATGCGGGAGCATCCGCACACCCGTGGCCGTCTTCTTTAAGGTGGAAAGGGCTGCTGGTGTGCCCCGCAATATCCATACACCCGTGGCGATTGTGGCTGTCCCCCTTTCTGCTCAGTCACCTCTATGTTCCCGCATTCAGGCTTTGGGACACTCATGAGCAGCTCGTCCCCTGGGCTGGTGAGAAAGGAGTGGGAGGTTGTTCTGAGGCTCTGTCACTGTCTGCCCTGTCATGAGCTGGGCAAGGCAATGGCAGTGACCCCTGAGGAGTCTGGTCAGTCAGGGCTCCGGCAGGAAGTGCTGAGGCTTGAGGTGGCTCTGCCAGTCGTAACCAAATGTCTTCCCTCTTATTTCCACGATTCCTTCTAGTTCTGCACCTTGCACTGCAGTGTCTCTGTGTGTCTATAAATACACATGAGTTATGATACAGGTGTCTCTTTCCCCTCTGTATGGGGCTGGGTTCAGGGAGTGAAGTGCAAGACCCCCTTACTGCTGGATGCCCACCAGCATGAGGCACTGCCTGCCCTGCTAACGAATGCCTACTGCAAGTCCTGGAAGCCCCCTTCTGAGCACCTGGCCTTTTGACGGTGTACACGGGAGACAGATGAGCTCCCCTTGCCCCACCCTGAGCAGAGATTGGGGAGGCGGCAGCACGGTCCTCCATGGTGCATCCTTGGTGCATGGAGGAAAGTGTGTTCATGCTTAAAACACAGCCCATCCTCTCAAAAGCAGGGTGACAACCACATTTACATCTGGAATCTTAAAAAAGGGCCCATCTCTTTGGGAGAAGAACGTGGCATGTACATGTGTACCTCCTTTTTTTTTTTTTTTGAGACAGTTTCACTCTGTCACCCAGGCTGGAGTGCAGTGGCGCGATCTCAGCTCACTGTAAGCTCCGCTTCCCGGGTTCATGCCATTCTCCTGCCTCAGCTTCCGGAGTAGCTGGGACTACAGGCGCTCACCACTACGCTTGGCTAATTGTTCGTATTTTTAGTACAGACGGGGTTTCACCATGTTAGCTACGATGGTCTCAATCTCCTGACCTCTTGATCCGCCCGCCTCGGCCTCCCAAAGTGCTGGGATTACAGCCGTGAGCCACCGCGCCGGGCCGAATGTATGTACCACTTTACAAGTCTTGCCCAACCTTTGCATTTAAAAATTATTGAAAAACTTAAGGATGTGACTGACAAGAACTTCATAGGTTTCTCCAAGTAAAAATTTGGAAAAGTTAAGTGAACCCATAATGTGTTTTATTTCTATGAGTCCCGCACTTGGATTTTTAAGTGTGGGCAAAGCATCTCTAAGTTCTTCAGCCTGATTTCCGTGGAATCGTGAATGAAACGTGCTGAAGTTGCCGTACGGATTTTGTTATGTGGCGGTGACAAGTGGGGCTGGTCATTAAACAATTGGAGGGATCCCTGTCTTTTCTGTGCTCCTGTTGGACACTAGGCACGTGCTTGGTGTTTTCTGTGTGTGTGGATAAGATGAGGACAGAATTTCTGGATGATTCACACGGTGGTATCTTCTCCCTTTTCTGTTAAAACGTGTCTTCTGCTGCTTCTACATAGACCAAGTGTTTCTTTCTCTTGCCTATCTACATAAACGCTATTTAACATAAACTACTGTAGACACGTGAAGCTGAATTCCACATGATAAAGCAGATGGAGATGACTGAGTATACTGTTTTGTGGAAGGAAGGTTTAAAATGATTTTTAGCTTTTTCCCTGAAATAGGGAATAATTTTAACCTTTTCCCTGAGATAGGGAATAATGAAATGGGAAAATAATTCAATTTTCCCATTTAAAGGTTAGATTATATTTAATTATTAGATTATTCATGTATTGCAAGGGAAAAAGGAACTAGATCACCGCATGTACCCAAATGAAAATTTAAAGGGTATGGGCGAATTCATTTGAACTCGTTTAATTTTTGTTTGTTTGTTTGTTTTTGACAGTCTCACTCTGTTTCTCAGGCTGGGTGCAGTAGTGCAGTGACAGCTCACTGCAACACCAACCTTCCAGGCTCAAGTGATTTTCCTGCCTCAGCCTCCCCAACTGCTGGGATTTACAGCATTAACCACCACACACAGTTTATCACCTCTTGGAGATTAGCTTTGAGTTTGGGCATTCAGTGAACTGTATTTTGGTTAATTCCCAAAGTTTCTCACTGTTGATCTTTAATTTGCTAAAAATCTAAACGTGTTGTGAAATGCGTTACTTTTCCTTAGCATTCACGGATTCCCTGTTAGTGGGGCAGAAACACAGAAGGGCAGACGGCATTCGGACATCATCAGGGTTGCAGTTGAGTGCTTGCCCCGAACACACTGGAGCTCTGGGCTCTGTGGCCCCACGGGGGTCCTCTGTCCACTGAGGGGGTTGGGTTACCTGGAAGGTCCCTCCAGCCTCTGCGATTTTGCCCTTTTCAGGTTAACATCTCATCGTTGTCCTGGACAGCATCGCCTTTCGTTCACTGACCCACGAGTGAACAGCTGGTCAGTGGCCAGTGCAGCTTCCTTCAGCTGGGAGGTGGTGATGTGATTACACTTCCGTGGAACTTGGTTCTTGGTGTATTAAGGGTTCAGTTGTATCTTGATTTTTAAGGCACCTCCGAATTGGTCTTTTGATTGCAAAGAGATTGCTTGCTGGATTTGTTTCTGAATATTTCATGGATAACAGGAGAACCTCGCTTATCTGTGTGTTCATTTAATGTGTTTTTGCCAGGCATTTAAATGGGTGTGTTAGCCCTTAGCCCACTTTCTGTGTGTGGTGGATTCATTGAAATCCTTTATGTGAAGTCTCTCTTCTATTAAGGCCAGAGGACGTGGGGTGCTGTCTCCCTAAACTCGGGGGAAATGGCATTGTTCTGCCCTCCTCCCTGGGAACCCTGGTGTTTCCAGGTCTCTGGACTTGGCTCCCACACTGGGAGAGTGGCTGTGGCTTCTGGAGCCCGTTTTGTGCGGGACCGACTCCTTCACTTGCTTTATTTCCCACCGTCTTTGCTGCTTTATGACTCAGGGATGAGGGAGTTGGGCCCGGGGGCCTTGCGTGTGCTTGAAAGGCCCGATGCAGAAACTCCTCGTGGGAAGGATTTCCTTGAGGGCAGCTTTTGGAGTCTTTTCCTACTTTTAACTGAGCAGTAGCTATTCACATGGTTCTATTCTGCTAGTGTGTTTCAAAATAATTGGTGTAGAGTTGCGAAGATGTCCGAGACACCCATGATCCACTCCGGGCCAGTGCCGGGAATTGTACTCAGATGCCTTCAGACCACATTCAGACGCCAAAGATTCCTGCTTGGTTATTCTCAAACATATGAGAATCTTAAACGCGAGCCACGGTGTGGATTTTCTCTAGAGCCCCCATGACTTTGCTTTGTATTTTGGGGATGAATGACTTCATCAAGGGGAAAGAATTTGAGGAAGGAGCCTCTGAGCCTGGATGGGGGGAGGGGCGGGGGACAGAGGGAAAAGGAGCTGTAGGGGGAGGAGCCAGGCTGGGGCGTCTCCTCATGATGCTCCCCACCCCTGGCGCGAGGCCCCAGGGACTGACTGACTTTCCCACAGGAAATGTGTATGATTGCGTGTCTGTTTTGTGGGCGGGCCAGTTGGATTGAGGGAATGTCCGTGTTGTGATTCCTTATTGATTCGAAGGTTGAAAAGCTTTGTGCTCAATACAGGGGTCTCTTGGTGCGATGGGAAATGTAATCGCAGCCGCCTTCGGGATGGGGAGAGCCCTCGAGGCCCTCAGTGGGGGCCGGTGCTGGCCTTAACCTCCCTGGGTGGGCTGCCCTCTGGGTGGGAAGGGAGGTCCTCGGTGGTGGCCGCTGCTAGCCTTCGCCTCCCTGCTGCTCCATCCTCGGCTCTCCAACTCCTTGCCTGGCACCGTCCTCGTTGGAGGCCGTGATCCAGCAGCCTTGTCCACGCGTGTCCTGCAGACTAGTGCTGACTTCAGGTTCAGTGGTGGTCAGAGGAGGCCAGAGGAGGGCCTCGTGGTGTGAAGCTAAACGTTTAATGATGGCGCTGCTGAGTGCATGAGCCGCGTCAGCCCAAGAGTCAGGGTAGGAGGGAACCGTGGGGTGGAGAGAAGACTGGACAGATGGGTGCTTTCTTCGGCCCCTGGGAGAAGAGCCAGGTAAATGCTCAGACCTCCTGGTTTCTCCCGTATTTCCATAAATAACAAGGGAAGGACTCGGGGCACCCAGGGACCTGATGGGTATAAGCTGTGTCCTCGCATGGCCCCAGCTGTGGCCAGTGACGTTATTCTCTTTAACCTCGGGCTTATTTTGTATAAAAACACAAGGGACAGAAGTAGTTCAAGGACCTCTAAAGACTTATGTAATTGTTAATAGGCCTACTTTTATGATTTCATATGTATTAAGAGCAAGTCATGAAAAAAACTCATTTCTGTTTGAAGAAATCTTTACTGTTCTCATTTTTGTGGCAAGCGACATTGATTCTTTGTTTAGTGAGCGTTAGTGCCCTCCTGCCCCGAGGCCTGGCTGTTGATCACAGGACACCCTGGGTGCACCTCCAAGCACGATGCCCAGGAAATCGTGATTTTGTGAGTGTTTGCCACAACACTCGAAAAGACAGACCCGGGGGATGGGAGAACACAGAGAGGTTGGTTGCTGGGAATGGGAGGGTATGCTTATGAGGCCCCGTGAGTGGGTTTGGGGCTGTTGGACTGTTCTGCTTGTGTGATGATGATTATGGGAATATTTGTGCCAAAATTCACAAAACTGAACACTGTCCACTTTACAGTAATTTTTAAAAAGTGGTAATATGCTCATTTTCGGTACTGTTTTTAATGGAAGATGGAGTTTGCAGATGATTTGTCAGGGCAAGTCTGTCTCAAGAGTTTGTAGATGATTCGTTAGGGGCCTGTCTCGGGGCCGTTGGGTTGGGTTGGGTTGGGTTGGGTTTTGTTGGGTTGGGTTGGTTGGGTTGGGTTGGGTTGGGATGGGTTGGGTTGGAAAAGCCTTCCCTGTTGCGGGCAGTAGTATGGGACATGGAAAGGATATTGCCAAGGAAACATGTAGAATCCTTTGAGGAAACGTGTATTTCTAACTTGCTATAAGATAGAATTGGAATTTGTAGTAGTTTTGTTTTCTAGAGTCTTGGTAGAATAGGGAAGACAGTGTAATAAAAGCTAATTTTGAAATGAAGAATTTTAAAGATTTTCAACAACAATAGCTCTAGGAAGTCACCCTGGAAATGTTTTTAAAGATGTTCAGTAGCAATAGCTCTAGGAAGATTCACCCTGGAGTTGCTTCTTGAGCATTGGTTTCCTGGCTGTATCTTCCGACTTTCATTTTTAAGTTTTCCTGTGAGTTGGGGATGTGTGGGAATAGCCATCCCCAGGTGTTGGGTAGGAGTTGCCCTGCAGGGGGGGTGCATGTGCCCCGAGGCCTGAGGCGCTGTTTCAACCTAGCTTGGAACATGGGGACTCTTGTCAGTGGCTGGAGTAAGAGTACCAGCCTGGCAGGCTGGGGGAGCCCCGGGGTGGTCTGGGCACTGTCCTCCCTGCCTGCAGGATGGCAGCTGGAGGAGCTCGAAGGCTGCCTGCCTGGTGGCTGTCAGCGCAGCAGCCCCTCCTGGCCCTGGAGCAATCTTTGGGTCCATGAGTCCCTGCGTGGGGACTTGCCTCCTGGGACCTCCGCCACTGTCCTGAGGGCCCTGGTGCCACTTTCCCGGTGGGACCCAAGCCTCAGGCAGCTGCGACCCCAGATTCGGTTGCTTTCCCTGCCGTCTCATTGCAGCACGAGTGCTCACCTCACTCAATGTAGAGCCTCGAGTTCCTTCAAGATCCCCAGAGATGGAATCTCCCAATTTAACAAGAGAGTTGGTGACAAGATTTGAGCGGCACTGATTTAACTCAGCTTCCAGAGTTTAAGTTCCCAAGACACAGTCGTGCTCCTTCCCTGGCCTCACCCTGTGTGGCTGGTGTGGATGCGGGGTTTCCGGAGGGTGGGGCTGAGGCAGGTCAGCAGCAAGGGGGATGGCTCATTATTGATAGCTCAATGCCTTGAGGATAACTAGGATTAATGACTTTTATAGGGCTGTAGGTTTGGGGGGTGTGTGTATATATATATATGTGTGTGTGTGTATATATTTAAACGAGGTGGATACGGTTATCACTGCAATTTTTCTGACATGAACCTTGGAGAGCAGAGGGTTTAGGAAACTCCTGAAGCCACACTGTCAGCGGGAGCCGGGCGGTCTGGCCTTAGACCCTGCACTGTGTGCCCCTCGCCACGCTGTCAGCAGACCCGGGTGGTCTGGCCTTAGAACTCACGCTGGTCGCCCCTCCCTGCCACGTTGTGGGGCTTTTCCTGCTTCTGGGCAGCATTTGATAGCTTGTGAAACAAGACCAAGACTTACTATGAGTGGATAAGCCATTATCTGAGATCCAGAACGTTTCCTGGACCTGGCGTTGCCGAGGTCACGTAAGGGGAGGTAAAAACATTTTCATTGTGGTCATTGGAGCTCCTGAAATGGTGTTTTTCCCAGTGAAAATTGACTCATAAAAATCTGTTAACTCAATATTATGTGAACAGGAAGAAGTGTGTCGGGCTCTAGTTAAATGTCTCAGAGCCACAGAAGTAAATGAGGGCACCTTCCGAGCACAGCCTCCTGGAGGAGGCCAAGGACGTTTGCCTGGAGGATTTGCCATGAAGCAGGACTAGGGCAGGGCTGGTCTGCCTGGAGAGGCCTCTGCCATGATGTAGGCTAGTTGAAGTAGTTGAGGGGTGGTGGTGTGAAGTCGGTGGTTCCGAGGAAGCCCCTAGCAAGGCCGGTTGCCGTGGGATGGAAAACTGCCATTCAGTGGCTGTAATCCTGGCTTCACGGGTCTGACATACAATCCTGCACTTGGATACTTGGATCCCAGCCAGGTCAGATGGCCCTGAAAGGACATTCGGACTGTGACAGCTGCACCCATTCTCAGCATCTGCAGGGTCTCCTATGTATGTGTGTGTTTCCATTTTCTTTCAGTGCAATTTCTCCCAGTGAAGTCGTGAGAAATAGAAGGAAACGTGGAATGAAGATGTGATTGAGGAAAGTGTGGTGTAGTCTTCGACCTTATTTTGCCTTGGTTGGTGCTCAAGAACTCCACCTGACCTCAGAGCTGAGCGTTTCTGCCAGGAAGTCCTGCCTTTTATCCTACCTCGAGGCCTGTTGAGACACTCCAAGAAGCTTGGTTAACAAATTGCCTTTTCCTTTTACAGCAGTTGGATATATTTGCAGCAAAACAAAGGAATAACCCCCTTGAACAGCCAGCATGAAACCTCTTACTACGATCATGCTCATCGTTTGTAGTCCCCATTAAAATCCTCTCCAGACATGCCTGTGCTGCTTATTATAGCAGAACTTTGGTTGTGCTGAAATGTGCATTCAGCTAATGGTTTTAAGTTCATATCTGACGTGATGCTGTATAATTCATGACGCATATGGGATCAGTAATGATTGAAGATAATTCTGGCTGATGTCATTTAGAGGATATTTTTCACTTCAAGTTAAAGCTTCCTTCACGATAGTCATTTTGGGATTCATTTAACTATGTGCTTTATTTTATAGCTCAAATTTTCATTAGTCATTTCATAACATAGGATTTTGAAAGCAGATTTGGCAAAATCTTTCTGACAAAATGTTTGCTTATGACGTCCCAAGGAACAGCAGTCAGAATAGCTGGTAACTGTGGTACATTTTATGGCTGATGATAGAAGTCACTTGAACGGTAAGGGCTGCTTTGTGAGGCAGATGGGGTTTGAACCCCGACCCTCCTGATACACCAGCCCTGACCCTGGCCTTCTCTCCTGTCCACTGGGAGATGAGGAGGGTGCCAGCATCCACCTCACAGGCTGTCCTGAGAGCCCGGGACTAAGGGCTTGTGTTCCTCTTGCAGGTGGCGCAGATGGGGGGGCTTGACGATATACACACTGCAGGCTGCCAGTGTCGGGGTCATCCGGTTTTATTCATCAAGGTGGGCTTTGCTTTGCTCCCCTGCGGACCAGGTGCGGTGCCGCTGTCGCAGCAGGTGTGTGGGTCCTCTTGGGTGGTCCTCAGGTGGACGAGGAGTCACCGATTCCGATGCCCAGGGTTAGATGTGAGGGGCAGGGGGACCATGGACCTCATGTGTTCAGAGGGGAGAAGTCAACAGCTTCCCTTGTGATTCCAGGACTGTCTATCCCAGGAATGCCAGACCACTGGCTTTCACCTGACGCTGTCGTAAGTGACACTGTATGGAAATGAGGACTCATGTTCCGCATACCTGAGCCCAGTACCCGTCTCCCTCCAGGGCCGTGGCGAGCCCTCCTGATTTCGCTGGGTTGCCAGCCTGGGGATCCTTAAGCCCAGTGACGTCTCTGGTCTCGGCCCCCGCTCCCCGTGGGGACAGGAGGTGGCTTCAGGAGGCTGGTGATGAATGCCTGAATGAAGGCGACTTGTGACTGCAGTTCTAAGGGCCTCCCCGGGTGTTAGATGTCAGTAAATGACACCTGTGTGTGGATCTCACGTGATGAGAGAAACAGTGGGGGAAACCAAAGCCTTGTGGAGTCTGTGGGTTCTGCACTGGGGGTGTGTGTACCTGTGTACTTGGTGAGGGGTGTGATGTCTGGAGTGAGTGTGCAGGTGTGTCACGTTTGTGCGTGTGTGGTGAGTGTATTTAGCAGGTGTGGGCGCAGTGAGCATGTTTATGTGTGTTGTATGTATTTGAGGGTGTGTGTGGAGTGTGTACACGCATCGTATTTGGTGAGTGTATTTGAGGATCTGTATGGAGCGCATAGATGTGTTTGCCTGTATAGTATTGGGTGAAGGGGTGGCATGTGTGGAGCAAGCATGCACACGTGTGTGCTGTGTGTGAGGTTTCTACGTGGTCCTCCCCTGAGCCTGCTCCTGGGCCCTGCTGTCCTGGCAGCTTTACAGTTTGGTGTGTCTTTGATTCTGGAAGATTCTGGAGCCAAAATCTGAAGCTGTGATCACAAACTTGCAGCCCTGGAGGACGCTGGCCCGTGGAGCCAGCTCGAGGGTCTCTGTGCTGGTCTCTCCCTGGGCTCTGTCCACAGAAGAGCATGTCTGATGATTGAGCTGTGCGGGTCTGTGGCTCTCCCCAGCCTCGAATCAGCCCTCGGTTCTGTCCCGCCTCTGTTTTTCTTGCTGAGGGGCTGCGGGAAGTGGAGCCTGGGATGGCGTTTTCACCCTGGGGTTCCTTCGCCAGCTGCCCAGGTGCTGGCTGCCTGAGGCCTGCTGCCGTCCTGGGTGGACGGGGCTGGCGCGGGGACATCCCTGAGCACCTGCGGGAAGGCAGGTTTAGGAAGTGCGAGAGGTGAGTGGCTTCCTCCCACACTTGATTTTCTGGAAAGTTCTGGGTCTCCTATTTTTCCCTAAGGGAAGTTAGAAACTGAGTTTCTCTTGAGGGGAACGTCTTTGCAGCGTCTGTTGTTTGAATGTTCTCCAGGTGTGGAATACCCAGGGCTATATGTGTTTGGGAACATCCGTGTCCTGAGCGAATTCAGTAGGGAATGGAGAGAGACCTCCTGTCAGCTTGGCCTCTCTTTCCCGTTGTTGAGGGTTGACGGCTGCTCGTATCCCAGGAAGAGTTAAACACTTGGCGGTGTGGGATGGGAACGTTTGCTCTGACAAGGTCAGTGGGAAAGCATCTAAACAAACGTCGCTGTTCTCCGGGCTCCTCGGGGTCGAGCTTGTTTTGTGGGGTTGAGGGAAAGCTACCCTTGTTCCTGTTCCTCACCATTTGAAAGGTGTCCAGGGCTCATTCCTCTGGAGAGGTGATGTGCGTGAGTGGGGGTCAAGTCATAAGCTCCGAGGTTATTTGGAATCTGTCAACTGATTTCCTGAACACACAGGTGCTTGGTAAAGCTGTTCCTGATTAGCTAAAACATTTCAACAGGACGTGATAGCTGGTCGTTGTTTAAAGACTATCACAATTTTCCTGTTACTTTTTAAATACCTGTTGAATAAGGGAGGATTCACATATTTTTCTTTTCCTGTCTGCATACTTGATATTTTGGTTTTTGTTTTGTATGTGGGTGTGCAGCTAACAGGATTTAGAAGCAGTCTCAGCCCTGGGGAGCCTTCCGGACCGCCTCAGTCGGTGCTGAAGGGAGGCAGGGATTTGGGGGCTACCTCCTCCATAGGACGGACACCAAGGGCCAGAGGTCAGCCATCTCAGTGAGGTCACAAAGACCGGCACACCCAGCACTCTGGCCCTGTGCCTCTCCTTCACGTTGATCTCTGCTCAAAGCTGCTCTCCTGGGTCATCACGGATGATCTTTAGGCACGTGCTTGCTTCTTGCAGAAGTGGTGTCTGGCTGTGGTCAGTGTGGGCCCTCAGGACTTCCATGTTTTTGTCTCACATCAATATTGGGCAGTGGGGTATGTTTGTTTTGGAGTGGGAGATCAGGTGGATTTTGGCTTTGCCAACTCATTTAATACCTGTTCTCCTAGGTGCGGGGACTCTCTCGTAAGCCGCATGTTCTCCTAGGCACTGGGACCCTATCATAAGCTGTGTGTTCTCCTAGGTGCTGGGACCCTATCATAAGCCGTGTGTTCTCCTAGGCGCGGGGACCCTATCATAAGCTGTGTGTTCTCCTAGGCACAGGGACCCTATCGTAAACTGCATGTGAGGGATCTCGGAGGTGCTCCTTCTGAGGATCCGATGCCTGACCTGAGGTGGAACAGTTGCATTTCAAAACCACCCCCCAGAAAATTGTCTTCCATGAAACCCATCCCTGGTGCCAAAAAGGCTGGGGGACAGCTGGCCTAACAACAGGTGCTAAGATGTCAGTAGATTTTTGGACTCGGGCCTCAGTTGAAGAGGATTAGATTTTCAAAGGCGGGGATTGAAGGCTTCTAAAGGGCAGGTTTGCATCTCCAGTGGGGCCTGGGCAGAACTGGGTAGAACTGACCCAGAAGCTGACAAGTAGTCAGGCTGGCTCACTGCCTGTGTCCTGTGTGTGCAGCCTTCCTGTTTATTCAATTGTCTGGTGGTGTTGTGGATTCCATCCACAGCCTCAGAGTAGTGGAATCCATGACTTCAAGGCTGACCTCATTTAACTTTATCAAAAAGACATGAAAATCATTTAGTAGAAATCTTCCAGATACCTGTATCCTTTCTTTTCCCAGAGGCTTTTCAGTATTGCAACTTAAAAATCTTCAAAAATAACTTGAAAGGAAAACCTCTAAGTACACTTTTAATGGGCACCCTTGACAGCTTCAATATGTGAAGTAAATTCCCTTGACTTTTGTATTCCTAGAAAGTCGTTCTTGTTTGCAGAAGACTTTGTATTTTGTCAACAGTGGCCACTGTTCGGTGACCATCATACCTGCTGTGTCTCATTTAGAAAGTTAGATGTGGATGTATTAACTTTTCAGACACACAAACACTTGGGCTGTTTGATTTTGGTTTTGATTTTTTGTCCGTCCCCGTACGTCCCCGTCCCCCCCCCCCCCGCGGAATTCAAAAAAGGGAAACAAGCAGACAGAGTAAGTACCCGAAAGTGTCTAAGTGGCTGGCTGGGGGATCCTACTATGGTGTTGAATTGTGTTCTGCCAGACATAGCTCCTCGAATAGCTGACCCTGAAAGGGCTGCTCACCCTGGGACATTCATCTGTCTCACCAGAAAATGAAGAATCTGCCAGAGCACTGTGAGTCAAATTCAGTCAGAACTCGATTAAATAAGAGGCTTTTGTCTCAAAGGCCAAAACATGAGGACACATTTTTAATTTTTAAGGAGCGCTTCGTCGTGAGTCAGTCCTGATGTGTACTGCATTAGGAAACCTCTGAACCTCCACAGTCAGGCCCAGAGCTCTGAGGGAAAGTGGTTGTACCCTTCCCACTGTTTCTGTTTGAAAAACAGTTCAATTAGGTAGAACTGGAAGCCTTTCCGCAGTGTTAATACTCCTGACCCGTTCTGGGTCTCTGTATATGTGTACTGTATAAATGTACATGTTTGTATGTGGTGTACGCATACTACGTGTATTTCCACTGTGCATGTATTTACAATGTATAGGTATGTGCACTTCATACGTGTCCTATACACGTGCATGTTGTAGGCATGTGTGTATGGGCACTATGGTTATATGCACATTACTTGGACACCTATCTGTTCTGCATGTGTACATACATGCATGTATTTAATGCCATATACATACCTGTGTATGTACACCGTGTGGGTATGTGCACATTATTTCTGCAGATGTATATATACATAAGTGCACAGAAGCATGCGTGTACACTATGCACACTGAATAAACTTCTGGATATGTACACACTAATACATATACATGCTGCATATGTATGTACACTATTGCATATGTGTATATGCTTTATACGTTAGTGTACTGATGTACATTGTATACATGTGCCTATGTGTACACTGTGCATGCGTATGCATGCTGTAGTGCACCTACCTACATTTGATAAGAATGTATGCTATATGCATGTGTATACATATAGCAAATAGCATACCTGTGTACATACGGATGTGCATGTGTATGCCATATGCATGTACATACAGGTTATAGTATACCTGTGTACACTGTATGCATATAGATGAGTGTACACGCTATGCATGTTCATACACGTTAGCATACCTATGTACATTTGCTATATGGATGTGTGTATGCTCTATGCTTGTACACACGTAGTGAACTTGTTTGTACACTATATATATTTGGATGTGTGTACACTATACATGTACACCACATGGATCTGGATGTGTGTGCACTCTGTACTCACGTAGTGCACTTATGTACACTATACATATTCAGACGTGTGTACCCTCTATGCATGTACACGTGTTACAGTGTACCATATACGTACACCGTGTGGATATAAATGTGTGTGTGCTCTATGGCACCAGGAATAGGGCTCCCGCAGGGATCCCAGAACGCACCATCTCGCTGGCACCGGAGAGTGTAGGATGGAAACAGTTGTTTGTTGCAACCTAGTTGAAATTTGGCAGGTTACTATACCCTTTGCAACGATTTAGGAACAGTCACTTCATTGATGTGTGTGTTCCTGAAATCATAAACAGCTCTGTGAGGTGTGTCTCATCCCCAGACGAGAGAGGGAACCGAAACAACAATGACTCGGTCACTTAAGTGAGGTAGAGCTAACGGAGCAGCTGTCTAGCTTTCCGTATTATAACTTTGTCAGCAGCTCAATGAGAAATCGCCACTCATCAGGAAATGTGTCCCCTTTCTACTGTTCTTTCTTCGTGGTGTATTTACTGCCTCGTGTTATTCCTCACGATGTAGCACAATTCCTCCTAGAGTTGTGAATAGAAACAGTTGATGACAATTGTAGTATCTTCTTTGTTAACATTGAAAACGATATGTAAGTTCATCTTCAGATACTGTTTGGAAGGATGAGAAAGAAGATGTTTAGGACAAAAGAATAGAGAGCTTTCAAGTCAACAGGGAAAATAAGGACTTTGTGCAAAATATTTCCAAATTTGGAATTTGAGAATACTAAATTTCACAACTAAGATCATAGGTAGTTTTTTTGGGGGGGGTTAAAATTAGTACTTGGTTTTCCATGCCTTTGGGAATTTCAGTCCTGATGGAGGATTGCAAGAATAATCTGATTTTTCAGAACAGAAGGACAGTCTGTCTCAAAGGTAAATTCCAGGTTCTACCATAGAGAAATAGAAATTGCTGCCAACGTTCTGTCAGGTTCTTCAGTTCTTTCCTCTTCTGTGGTTAAAAAACCATCTGTGGGTTTAGTCTCAGCCAAGTTCTCTTATGAGGTTGCCTTACATTTCGCACAGCTGTTGCGAGTCTTCATCAATCATAGTTAAAAGCAAAACCTTGTACTAGTTAGATCTGAGCACCTTGAAGGCAGGGCTTTGTTTTATATTTTTAATAAGCAGCAGGGTGATGGCAGGACTGGGGCCCTTCATCCCATCATGCGTTCCTCTGAGCTTTCAGAGTTCTCACTGCGTGCTGAGTGTGGTGTTGGTTGTTTAGCGTTTAAATAGGAAGATGAGGCTCTGCGACTTGGGAAGCTCTTACCACCTTCATAGAGAGCTTGGTGACAGCTTAGCATGACAGCTTGCACACCTGTTGTGCATACTTTCTTATGGCCCCACAGAAAGGGTATTGATTTAAATGTGACTAATTTCTCGTGTTTATTTTTGCCTTTATTTCTAGTTACAGTCCCGATACTTTTTCTTCCTTTAAACTCTTGCTAATCGCTGGTGAATTAGTGATAAACTATATTGATGTGTTCTCTAAATCTAGTGATTTAATTGGAGGTCATTATTCTTGTACCATGTGTCAGTGCTGTGTCAGGATGGCTCAGTTTTACGTTGTCAAAGGATTAACTAAAGCAGGATGCAGCCTTACTGGAACTTGCTCATTTATGAAATACAGGCACTTTATTTTTTGTTATACTCGAGGTGTGCTCAAATGTAAACAGTTTGAGCCGTGTTAGAAGGATATACAAGATTGTAATGAAGAAATCAACAACTTGATCAAGTACCAGCTAATGAACTTTATGTTTGAAGTATATGGAACACGGACCTTGGCAATCAGTTTTCATCTTGACCTCTTATATTTTTACTAGAATCTTGGTCTGTCACCCAGGCTGGAAGGGTGGAGCACGGTAGTATGATGTCCATTCACTGCAACCTCTACCTCCCAGGTTCAAGCGATTCTTATGCCTCAGCCTCCCTAGTAGCTGGGGTTACAGGGTGTGTGCCACCATGTCCGGATAATTTATTTTTAGTAGAGATGGGGTTTTGCCATGTTGGCCAAGCTGGTCTCCACTGCTGACCTTAAGTGATCCACCCACCTCAGCTTCCCAAAGTGCTGGGATTACAGGTCTGAGCCACCATCGCTGGCCTGATCTTCTGCTCTAATATTGGTTATTCAGTCTCAATGATAGTGCCTGGTTGTATTAAATTGGGGTAGAAAGCACAATTGAAATGAATTTGGTTGTGTATGTACGTGCTGACTTAGCGTTCATGGCTACACTGTGAGGTGGGCATTGTTCCTGAAGGAAGGCCGGATGGGCAAGTCGGGGCTTAGGTACGGGACTTGTGGGCAGTCACTGCTGTCCCATGGCTGAGATCAGGCCTGTCTGACGCCTGTACCCCGAACTCTTCTTAACACACGAACGAGCAACTGTCAAGAGTCGGTGCTCGAGTGTGATGTGGCCTGTGGTGTTTGGCTCACAGCCTTCCTTTGGCTCAGGGTAACAGGGCAACAGCTCCCTCCCTCGTGCAGCTGCCTGGGAGTCCCAGGAGAACCCACTGATACCGTTTATAAATGCCCGACATGGAACGTTCTCCTTGGTACCAGCACATCTGGAATCGGACAGTGCAGTTAGATTCTCGGCCAGCAAACCTGTACAGGAGTGTGTGAACTCTGCGTTTGCTTCTCCCGGACAAAGGTGAATTCCTGGTCACTACTGGACGGCAGCAGGTGTGGCCTCAGGAGCAGCACGGAGACGGGCACCCGGGTGCAGGAAGAGCATCTGCAAGAGGGGTTGGGGAATGTGACAGACACACGTGCGTTCAGCTGTTACCGTGGGGGGTGTGGGGTGGGTGAGACCAGATTTTCTCATTGTTGCCCCTTTCTGAAAAGGACCCTGAATTGACTTGTCTGTGGCTCCTTGCACCTCCTTGTCAGGTTGGAGGAGACTGCGCCCCTGGCTCAGGCCCTGCTTGCTGCGAGGCGGAAGCTGCTGTTGCTTGCCCTGCCCTCCCTGTGACGTCCTCTGTGCTGTTCTCCTCCGGGAACAGTTCTGCCGAGCAAGCTTGGCCTCTGCTCCCTTCTGCTCTTGGATTACATGTCTGGAAGGGTTGTGTTCTTTCCTGGTTTTTGATGATGCTGAGCTGTGTTTTTGCAAGGATCACACGTGCCCATAGCAGGGAGAAGCCCCTTTGCAACTTTAACGTCTTGACGTTCTCAAGCAGAGCTTGCTATCGAAGTTGATAGACTCCTGTGTTTTTGTTTTGGCAGAAACTGAATTTCAGTCCTAGGACAGCTTCAGGACGCTTGATCCTAGCTCTTCTCTCTCACTGCTCCCCTCGTGTGTGGCAGAATCATATGCCCTGAAGTTGACCAGTCCCTTCATTTGAAAATCAGTTAATGTATGCGATCCTCATGAGAATTTTACTTTTTATAAAAGCAATCACAAAGACTGGGTTTTGTGATACCAGTGTTTTATGTGTATATTACTTGCACTCACAATAAGCTTTGTCTTCTAAATATTCCATGTTTCAGATGAGCACTGGAATCATGCCCTGGAGTAGTTTTGCTTTTCCGCTTTTATTTTTGGCTAAGGTAAAGTTGAGAACATTGTGATATTAGGTGTAGTGAGCCATTTTAGTTTCTTCTATGTCTATTTTCTTTTAAGCCAAAACCAGCAGACTGATACCAGTTTGTGAGCACCTGGCATCTCCCAGGCCTTTCCTGGGTCTTCCCTCCGCTGTCTCATGGACAGAGCAGTCACTCGTGGAAGGTGAACCTGAGAATCTGTGCGTGGAATTAAGTACATGTCATAGCTCTCTTCTGTGACGAACTGAATCACATTAAGCCCAGTAAATTATAACAGCAGGTTTTGCACATACAAAGCATTGAACACCAGGACAGGTAACCAGGCTGCGACGCTTCTGGTCCTGCACAAGACCTCCGGTATCACAGCACATTTAACAAATTGGCAGCATTGAGTGTTTGAAAACGTTGTGTATGTACCATGTCCGTGATTTTCGAGGGCCTGGAAAAACACCTCTGTGGTTATGGCAATCTTGATCAATGGGAGCTTAAGGTTAGTACTGGGGCAGACTGCGTTTTAAAGAATCAAGGTCTCTCGAGTATGTTTCGGTTTTCCCATGAAGAAGAAAGATGTTAGCTGTTCTTTCCTGGACTGTGGCTATCAGAGTGCCCCACCACGGTCACTCACACGTTGACTTCATTTCCGCTTAACCGGGCTGGGCTTGGGCCAGAGTACTTCGGTAGTCAAATGTCATATGAGGCTGAGGAACTGTCTTCTGCGTCATCATTGGCATATGGAAATACTGTTTTCCAAAGCATACTCTACTTTCTCATTTGTTGATATAAAATAATGGAATGATTATTTTAACTGTGCAGTTTCCTATGCTTGGTTATACAATTGCGGAAAGATAACGGTTTTATTTTGCTAAAATCTGTGCTAGGAATTGTGCAAAATCTTTGTGAAATGCCCAGTTTGCTAGCTTAAGTTATAGATCTTTGTATAGACAAGAAAAAGCCTATTGCTACAAGGAGCATTGTCTTGATCGATGCAAAAAGCTTTAGACTTATTGGCCGTATAGTCAGTCAAATGCATCAGAATGTGGCGAAAATTGAGAAAAGCATTGAAGTTTTAAAATCTGCTATGCAGTTTTCTTCAACTCCCTTGCAAGGTACTTAATTTGAATAAAAGACAGAATAAAGTGTTCCCATTGAGGGGAAAGTGGCAGGAGGACTGTTTAGAATGTGTTCCGAATCTGAGCAGTCCTGCCACACTCGTCTGTGATGTGGTGCTGTCCATGGTATCACTTTTACAGAACTTTAAGAATGCTGCTTCTGTGAAGAAAATACATTTATTCTTAGCATTTCAGTTTTGAGTTTTGAGAAGTGTTAAACGTGTTAATGCTTTCTTTCCCTGACAGAATTTGCTTGTTCTTTTTCTTTTTCTTTCTTTTTTTTTTTTATTATACTTTAAGTTCTAGTGTACATGTGCATAACGTGCAGGTTTGTTACATATGTATACTTGTGCCATGTTGGTGTGCTGCACCCATCAACTCGTCAGCACCCATCAATTCATCATTTATATCATGTATAACTCCCCAATGCAATTCCTCCCCCCTCCCCCCTGCTTGTTCTTTTTTTTTTTTTAAATGCCTACAAGACTCTGAAGCACATGAATCACTTAAAAGGAAAAGAAAAAAAACGGCCTGGCGTGATGGCTCTCGCTTAGTAATCCCAGCCCTTTGGGAGGCCGAGACGGGTGGATTGCTTGAGCCTGGGAGATTGAGACCCAGGGAACCAGCCTGGGCAACCTGGTGAAATCCCATCTCTACTGAAAACACACAAATTAGCTGGGCGTGATGACTGCACACCTGTAGTCCCGGCTACTCCAGAGGCTGAAGAGAATCGCTTGAGCCTGGGAGGCGGAGCTTGCAGTGAATGGAGATCACGCCCTTGCTGTCAAGCCTTGTTGACAGAGTTTGGACCCTGCCTGAAAAACAGCAACGATCATAACGTATGGGTGAATTGCCCGGCTGCTCTGTCTAGAGTAGAATAAATCCAATGACATTTTTGTCTTTTATTAGCATTGAAATTTTCTTAATCATCCCTTTGTTTTCATTACATTGTAGCAATATATTGCTGCTTAGAGTCTGGAACAAGTAGGCTTCTCTGGATCGGGTTCTTACTGGATTGCTAAAACTTAGAATGACTTTTCCCCTCCTTGGATGTGACTTATAGAACTTTGCCTTTTGAGGTGATGTGCTGCATTTGATAGCGGACACAGGAACGCCCAAAGAATTCACTTACGGGGCTAAAATGTACGTGCTTTGTAGTGTTTCCCTCCTAGAATCAAAACGGTACCTCTCATTTGTGGGTCGCTGATGCTATTTGCTGAAAACATTTTAAATTTTATTTATTTTAATTTTTTGAGACAGACTCTTGCTCTGTCGCCCAGACTGGAGTGCAGTGGCACGATTTCGGCTCACTGCAAACTCTGCCTCCCAGCTTCACGCCATTCTCCTGCCTCAGCCTCCCGAGTAGCTGGGACTACAGGTGCCCGCTACCACGCCTGGCTAATTTTTTGTATTTTTGGTAGAGACGGGGGTTTCACCGTGTTATTCAGGATGGTCTCGATCACCTGACCTTGTGATCCGCCTGCCTCGTCCTCCCAAAGTGCTGGGATTACAAGCGTGAGCCGCCGCACCCGGCCAAAAACATGTTTCTTTACTGCCTCAGTCCTCAGTTGGGTAGTCTGTTCTTTGTAGGACATTCAGGGAGCGGGGACATCTTGAGTCTTGAAAGGCGCGCTCTGCGAGATGGGAATCTTCCGGCTGCTTATTTAGGGAATCCTGCCGGCTGTCATTGACTGGAGAGCGCAGTTTCCTGGCTGCCCTGGTCTTTGAGGGGAGGGAGACTGAGGGGTCATTTTCCCACGTGGACCAACGTGTTTATTAAACCTGGCTTGTGGATCATTTGGATCTTTTTATGAAGGAAAAGCCACATCTGTGACTTTCAGATGAGTGGAAGTCATGGTAAAATATATATATATATTTGGCTACTATGGAGAAGTTTTGTCCTTGGGACCTGTGAATACAGTCATGGGAGAGCAGAATGTTCACGGTGTGGTGCTTACAGTGTACATGCAGAGTCACATTCTTCACAAGTATTACGTTAAAAAGTGACAAGAGAAAAATATTTTCCTCACGACAACCTCGGTAAGAAGCTGGCACTACTCTTGTTTTTGGAGGGGTGTGAAGGGAATATTGAGAAAGTGTCATCAACATTAGACTCGCCCACTCTGCAAATCCTGTGCCGGCTGGAGTGAGGACCCTGTGACGGAAAGCTGCACCCTCTGCCCGGAAGGAGTTGAATCTTTGTGGCACTCAGGATGCACGGTTCTTCTCTATATAAAGGCAGAGTGTGGAACGCGTGGAGGCTGAGAGAAGAGATGTGGTTAGCAAGTATGAGTGAGACGTTTGAGGCTTGTTAGCACCTGTCGTCTGTGCAGCAAGCTTTGCTATCTGCACACGTGTGATCCTTAGAACACTGGCGTGTGGAGCCGTGAGGCTGTCGAGTGCCCCAGCTCCCGGCAGGCTGAGGAGTTCCCTGTTACCCCCAGGATAAGCATAATTGAAGGCTGTCACTCAATCCCAAGTCCCGAAGGGGGCTCCTTTCAGATAGGAAAACACCCTTGGAGCCTCGGGCAGAATTCAGTGATTTTTCTTATAATGTTGCTTAGATTTCAGCACCTTCGCTGAAAGCTGGTCTCCCATGCGGTGAGCAGGAGCCCACCCCATTGCTTCAGCCCGGAAGATGCTGCCCTCATGCTGGAATTGACTTCAAACAAACTGGAAAGCTCTGGCACCGCTGCTCATTTCCATACTGTTGCAGGCCATCTACAATACGGAGCATGCCTTGGCGTTTTGATTTTGTTACTCCTGTTGAACGGCTCTGAGATGGCTCATCACGAGTTAGACATTCAAAGAAATGATCAAGCAGAGCTGCAGTCATCTTGTAGATCAAGTGAAGTTTTTTCTGAAAGCTTGTTACAGGCTTAAATTTCTGATCCCGTTCCATCCACTGATCTTGTATGATTGGTTTCTTTTTGCACCCATTTGGGTCTGTGAAGCGTCTCCCCACCGTGGTAGAAATTTAGCTCTGGTTTCATGCATGAGTTGGTATCCTCACTCCTCATCTGCGAGGAGAAAGTGCTGCAGGTCCTGCGTGGTTTCCGTCCCCTCCCTGCGCGAGGATGGATTGGGAGGTATTTGTGGTGTGTGAACTTGCTACCCCCAGAGGCTCCTTGTTCACTCCCCTGGACCGCATTCCTCCCTACTCCCCTGGACCACACACCTCCCTCCTGGTTCACTCCCTGGACCACACTCCTCCCTCCTGGTTCACTCCCTGGACCACACTCCTCCCTCCTGGTTCACTCCCTGGACCACACTCCTCCCTCCTGGTTCACTCCCTGGACCACACTCCTCCCTCCTGGTTCACTCCCTGGACCACACTCCTCCCTCCTGGTTCACTCCCTGGACCACACTCCTCCCTCCTGGTTCACTCCCTGGGCCAAACTCCACCCTCCTCCCTCCTGGTTTACTCTCTGTGTCCCCACTCCTCCCTCCTTGTTCACTCCCCTGGGCCCCCACGCCTCCCTCCTGGTTCACTGCCCTGGGCCCCCACACCTCCCTCATAGTTCACTCCGCAGGGTCCCCACTCCTCCCTACTCCCCTGGCCGCATTCCTCCCTCCTGGTTCACTCCCCTGGATCCCCACTCCTCCCTCTTGGGGGCGTGGTAGTTTCTGTGTGCTTGTGCCAGCTCCATAAGGGTGAGTGGCAGCTCCAGGGCTGTGGCTACTCATGCAGCTGTGGCGTTAGTGCAGAAAACTGCGGGGATGCAGCTGCCCTTGCTGTGATGCTTCGAGTGTCATAGTCGGTGTGGGAAGCTGGGTGGGATGTGGATGTCCCAGGAAGGGACAGGATCCTCCCCTCAGCCTCTGTCAAACACTTCTCAGCCAGGCGTGGTGGCTCATGCCTGTGATCCCAGTGCTTTGAAAGGCCGGGGCGGGCGGATCACCTGAGGTCAGGAGTTGGAGACCAGAAATGACTCACACTCGTTTGCCTTGCTTTTTAAGTGATGAATGGTGTAGCCCAGTAGTCTGAACTTGTTAAGCAACCATTCTTACTGAAAGACAAATCTTTAAAAGTCTCTTCCTCTGGACACGTCTTTGGCTGCTGTAATCAAATGCAATGTAATCAGCACTGGTTAATGGCTTTCCTTGCTTGGCTAACAAATGTTCCTCGGAAACTTTGGTTTCTTGTTATTTTCATTTATAATTATGTTTTAAGCCTTCTAATTTTTCTAGCTTTCCTGCGAGTTGGGAATAATTGTGATGGGTGCTTAGTTTGGGATGTTGACGTACGCTCTATGCCCAGCTACTATGCCATTGTGTGAACACTGATTTGTCACTTTCTCATGAAGACTGATCTCACCTAGTTTGGTAAATTCTATTAGGGAAGGGGGTGGAATGCAACTGCTGTTAGGAGGCTTTTTTAAGGATCGGGGAAATGTTGCCATGATTACCATTACAGAAGGTACATAAAAATACGTGCTGCCTTCAGTCACGATTAATATGTAAGTCCGCATCTGTGACTGCATAAAACGGCAGCCCCAAACTTAAAATCGTGTGGATGCACCAAGCCCACTTGCAGGGCACTGTGGAGCAGCCTGCATTAGCCGAAGTTGGCCCACAAGCGCTGAGGGATGGTGTCTGAGTTATGATAAGGCTCTGACTTAGGATTAAACAGGCCTGCAAGTACTGTGATATTCTAAACAAAGACACGAGACTGTCCAGGGAGCCCAGTGGGCACCTGTAGGCAGTGTAGGTGAGAAAAGGCTCCAAGGAAGGTTCCTGCAGCTCAGCTAGGAGGATTCTGTAAGGCAGTAGACACCTCAATGTTCACATAGGAGTGTTGAGCTATATTCATTCCTTTTAAGCAGCCAGGCTTGTGCGTGTTTTGAGGGGCACTCACATGGCGCCCCTACCACCCTCACTGCTGGTTGTGCCTGTTTGATGTTCCGGATTTCTGTGTTAAGTGTGTCCACTCTCCAAACGTATCTCTGTCTCTAGAATATTTTAGAGTAGACCATTTATTGTTTAAACGCTTGTTTTTAGTGGGGAAGAAATCTTTAAAACGGGCCATACAGACCCTGCTCTAAATGTTTAACAATGGAATGTGTAATGTTTAACACGTAGTGTTTAAAGTAGAAGACAGTTTAATGTAGAAATCCTGTTGGAATGCCAGTTTAAATTACGACCATCCGTATGCATATGGAAAAGAATGAGAGTGAATGTACAGAATTGGAATTTTGTCTATTTTGTAGAGATTCTGTAATGTATCAGGTACAAGCCTCACTTCATGATTTAAATGCATGAAGCTGAAATGACAAAACTTGACAAAAACATGCCTTTGAATAGTAAGCCTTTATCCTCCTTGAAATAGTGATTCATTCACTAAAATGTGCACCTGCAACTTTGTCAAACACATTTGTTGCATTAGTTCTCAAGTGAGCTCAGTTTTCCAGACAGGGAGATTATTACTGCTTAAAGTTTGTCCTGATGATGTTGGTGAACAGGGAAAATCCTTTGACGTGGATCCTCTGTGTGTGTGAAACATCAGACGCGGCCTGCCCAACCCTCTGCCTGTAACTGGGAACCTTGACTGTCGGGATCATTGTAGAGAACCTTGAGGATAGCAAAACAAAAAGCCTCTGGAGTAGCAAAAGATGTAGCTGGTTTCATGCAGTAAAACTTACACACTTTTCTTTAAAATGCATCGTTTGGAACCTCAGTTTGCTGATTATTTTAGAATCATTGTAGTTTGCTGACAGCAGTCGTGGGAACAGCTGCATGGCCTGGCTGGTGCAGGAGGGTCTCAGAGCGGAGCCACACTGCTGACACCGAAGGAGGGCCTGGAGCCATCACACTAGTGACTCGTGCAGATGGCCTTGGCTGACCTCCAGAAGAGAAAACGTCAGTATCCAAGGAGGAAAAAGTGTATTAATTTCATGAGTGTTTGCCTTTGCAATGGCTAAAACCCTGAGTTTGTGACACCTGCTGTCTCTGGAATGAGGAGTCTTCCCTTCCTGGCAGACAAGCTCTAGATGGGAACAGGAGCTGTGATTGTTGGATTGAAGAGGTTTCCTTCTTGGGGAGATGGCCGTCGAGCCTGACTCAAAGGAAGCTGTGTCTGGTGGGAAACGGCTTTGGAGACAGTGTATTTACCAGGAGGGTCAGTGACTGAGAACCATCCCGTTCCAAGTGTTGCCATTCTGGTTCTAGAGTGAACTTGGGGAGAAACAACAGCCAAAAGCCTCGATGAATATTCTGTGATGTTGATCATGTTTGGTAGATGTGTTGCTGAGACTCTGAAATGAGAAGCCCGGGAGGTGCAGGTCTATCAGGCCATGGGACATGGGAGAGCTGCTGCTTCAGGGGTTGGAGTCCCCGTGCCAGAGGCTCAGTCCTGCAGAGACTTCTGCACAGTGGGCAACTGCTGCCTCCGGTTGATTGTGAGTCCCCCAGATGAATACTCATGAAAGGTACCGTGTCAGCAAAGAGTCAAACTCTGTGAAGCATTTGGAGATTTATTCTGAGCCAAATGAGTTACCATGGCCCTTGATACAGCCCTCAGGAGATCCTAAGAACGTATTCCCGAGGTGGTCAGAGCCCAGCCTGGTTTTATAGCTTTTAGGGAGACATGAGACAATCGATCAAATAAATGTAAGATGTACATTGGTTTGGTCTGGAAAGGTGGGAGAACTGGAAGCAGGGGTGTCCAGGTCATAGGTAGATTCAAAAATTTCGTGATTGACAGATGGTCGAGAGAGTTGTCAGATAAGGGGTTGTGGAGACCAAGGCTTTGTCATGTGGAGGGAATCCCCCAGGTAGCTTCGGAGAGAATAGATTGTAAATGTTTCCCATCAGACTAAGAGTCTAAGTTCTAATTCCAGAAGGGAGGTGGGGTGATGAGGCAATTCCGACCCCCACCGATCATGGCCTGGACTAGTTTTTCAGATTAGCTTTGGAATGCCCTTGTCAAAAGCAGGGGCTGTGTCAAGGTGGGTGAGCCACCCCCCGCAGGTGGGGACCAATAGCCACCCCCTCTCCCCCCCTTGGCTATTGGAAGCCACCTCGCAGGGGGGTGAGCCACCCCCCGTGAGGTGGGGACCCATAGCCACCCCTTCTCCCCCCCTTGGTTATTGGGAGCCATGGTGGACTCACGGCCTGTTTTGGATATTGTGAGTAGTATCGTCTTCCCCTCTGGAAATAATGAACTCTTTCACAGACCGGTGTACACCTACAATGTATTGCTCAGGGAAGAATGATATTATTAATTATTAAACATCAAGAATTGATTGTAATAATTATTAATACTATCAATTCATATTTTACCATTAATATTGATAATTATTTTAAATAGATGATGGATGCCAAAAATTATTAATAATTGTCATTTATTATTATTAATTATTGTTTTATTGCCAGCATCACTTAGTGTTGATTTAAGTAACATTAATGGATGATATCGTTATTTTATTATTAATAGTGTTAATTATTAATACTAATCATTAACATTTTTAATTAGTATTAATATTTAGTGTCTTTATTGTCATTATTAATGTCATTGATTAGTATTAATTTTTATATTAATATTAATAATTAATAGACTTATTCCTGATATCCGGCAAGGAGAAGATGATATTACTCCCAATATCGCAGAAAGTGTCCACTCCTCTATGCTGTTTTTCCTAATAACCAGGGGGTAGAGGATGACATTAATGAAATTACCGCAATGTGTGTTCATCTTTTCGGTCTTCTTGTTTCTTCTATCCAGAGTTCAAGAGGATGATATTACTCCCAATATCGCAAGGGGCGTGGACCTCCACTGTGTTATTTTCCCTCACATCCAGCCGGGGAGAGGCAAATATTATCCCCAATATCACAGGGGTGTACATCCCCTTGTGATATTGTTCCTTATATCCTGGGATGGAGAAGATAATACTAGTGGTAATATCGCAGGGGTTTTACACACCCACTGTGCTATTGTTCCGAATAACATGATATGACTCCCAGTATCACGGGGGGTACATCCTCCTGTGATACTGTTTCTTATATTCAAGGGGAGAGAATGATATTTCTCCCAATATCGCAGGGGTTGTACACACCTCCTGTGATATTGTTCGTAATATCCCGAAGAGGAGAGCATAATATTACTCTCAATATCTCAGCGGGTGTACACCTCGTTTGTAATATTTTTCATAATATCCAAGATGGGAGTCTTATCATCCTCTCCTAATATGGCAAGAAGTGTACAGCCGCCTGTGATATAGTTCCTAATAGCCAGCGGGAAAGAGGCTGAGTTTACTTTCGATATCGCAGTGGGTGTACACCGCCCCCAACCCTGGGGTATCCTTCCTAATATCCAGGCGGGAAGAAGATGACATGGCTGACAATATCGAAAGGGTTGGACAACTCTTCTGCGATATGGTTCCTGATATCCAGGGGGTGAATGGATGATATTACTCCCAATAAAGTAGGAACCATACAGCCACCGTGGGATTTTGTCCTTAATAACCACAGGCGAGAGATGATATTTCTGCCAACATTGCAAGGGGTGTACAGCCCTCCTCTGATACTGTTTCTCATATCCAGGAAAGGAGAGGATGGTATTACTACCAATATTGAAGAGATATACAACCCCCATGGGATATTGTTCTAAAGATACAGGTTGAAAGAGGATGAGATTCCATCCAATATAACAAGGGGTGTACACCCCGCCTGTGATATGAGTCTTAAAACCTAGAAGAAGAGAGAATGACATTGCTTCCAAAAACACACGGGATATACACCCAACCTGTGACATCGTTCCTGTCATCTGAAGGAAGAGATGATGATACTACTTCCACTACTGGAGAAGGTACACACCTCCCTGTGATATTGTTCCTCATAACTTGTGGGGGGAGAGCAGGATATTACTTCCAGTATGACAGTGGCTTGACAGCCAGTCTGTGATATTGGTTCTGCACAGCAACTCTGTGGCCCTCGTTTCCCATGCGTTCTCTGCACACTTTTGGAACCTCGGGGGAGGCTTTGTCTTTGGTTACAGATGAAGGGTCTCAGAGGTTAAGCAAGTTTGTTACTGAAAAGTGGTTCCGATCCATACCCCAAGAGAGGTTTCTTGGATCTCACAGAAGAAAGAATTCGGGGCGAGTCCATAAAGTGAAAGCAAGTTTATTAGGAGAGAAAAAGAATAAAAGAATGGCTACTCTGGCGGGGCGCAGTGGCTGACTCCTGTAATCCTATAACTTTGGAATGGCGAGGCAGGTGGATCACCTGAGGTGAGAAGTTTGAGACCAGCCTGGTCCAACATGGCAAAACCCTGTCGCCACTAAAATACAAAAAATTAACTGGGCGTGGTGGCAGGTGCCTATAATCCCAGCTACTAGGAAGGCTGAGGCAGGAGAATCGCTTGAACCCAGGAGGTAGAGGTTGTAGTGAGCCAAGATCATGCCACTGCATTCCAGTTCGGCCAAAAGAGCGAGACTCCATCTCAAAAAAGAAAAAAGAAAGAAGAATGGCTGCTCCATAGGCACAGTGGCCCCAAAGGGTACTGGTTGCCCATTTTCATGGTTATTTCTTGATCATACGCTAAACAAGGGTTGGACTATTCATGAGTGTTCCAGGAAAGGGGTGGGCAATTCCCAGAACTGAGAGTTTCTGCCCTCCCTTCTGAGACCATGTAGGGAACCTCCAGATGTTGCCATGGCATCTGTAAACTGTCGTGGCGCTGGTGGGAGTGTCTTGTAGCAGCTAATGCATTAGAATTAGCACATAATGAGCCGTGAGGACAATCACAGGTCACTCTCGTGGCCATCTTGGGTTTGGTGGGCTTTGGCCGACTTTACTGCAACCTGCTTTATCAGCAAGGTCTTTATGAGCTGTATCTTGTACAGACCTCCTATCTCATCCTGTGACTAAGAATGCCTAGCCTCCTGGGAAGGCGGCCCAGCAGGTCTCATCCTCCCTTTACCCAGCCTCCATTCAAGATGGAGTCGCTCTGGCTCACGTGCCTCTGACAAGTTGGCCTGGGTTGAGTGTTCCCTAGTGTGTGGTTGTTGGAGCTGTTCCTAGGAGTAAGAGGTATGGTCAGTAGGAAACAGGCCTCTGTTAGCCCTGGGGCTGGCACTCTGTCCCAGTATGTCGGCCTCATTTTAGTGGTGACAAAACTGGGGCTCAGAGACATCAACTCCCTCACCACGAACACCCAGACTGTGCGTGGTGGGCTGGGGTTTGAATGTGGGGCTTGAAGACCCATCATCTCCTCTGGTCCCCCAGTCTCTGCTGCCCAAGAGGAACAGGGTCCCAGGATCCAGTCCCCTCGTGGCACCAGCCAGGGTGGGTGGAGATGGGGAGGCAGAGTTCCAAAGCCCCCCGGACTCTGAGGCAGGTCGGGGACCGAGAGCAACCCGGACCTACAGCCCCCCCCCAGAAGAATGGCTGCAGGCCCGGCCCAGCGGGCAGGAAGTCTGTGTCCTCAGTAAACGTGACGGCGCTTCCGGCTGCTCCAGCCAGGCAGTGCTGTCTTCACGTTTCCAATCATGCGGCCTCCTCTCCAATTCTCAAGCCCAACACACAGAGACAGTGACCTGGGGTCCACGTGAGGTTTGTCAGCAGCTCTGACCCGCTGCTTCCCGCCAGCCCCATGGCCAGTTCTGGAAAGCTCTCTGCTGCCCCCTGGTGGGGAGGCTCAGGGCAGGGCTCTGGCTGCAAGCATGGGGTCCCAGAACCTCCTGGCTCTGTCACCTCTGCTGGGTGGAAAACCAACCCAGGACTGAAGCAGCAGATGGGTGCCTGATTACTTATTATCAGAGCTCCGCCCACTGGCAAGTCTCTCTCCGGGCCTCAGTTTCCCCTTCCATTAAACGAGGGGCTTGGGGGATACCAAGGAGGGATAACTGCTTAGTGAGGATGGGAGGTTTCTCCTGGGGAGATGAACACGTTTTGAAACTACTTGGCGTGAGTGGTTGCACAGGACTGTGAATGCACAAATGCCACCACATTATTCGCGTTGAAATAGTTAATTGCATGCGATGTGAAAGTCACCTCATTTAAAGTGTTTAAAAGAGGGGGGCCTGGGAGAGTGCAGTGTATGTGAGAATCACGTGGGACACCCACAGTCTCTGAACCTCGGATTCCTTGCCGTAAACTGGCAAAGAGACCGTGTGAGCTGTGTTCCCTGGGGCCAAGAAATTCCAAGAAGGAAAACCTGGGATTCCAGGGACTGGGATGAGGGCCGGTGGCCAGAAGGGGAGGGGTATGTGGGGACGGCTGGGGGGCAGCCCAGATAAGGCTTTCAATACTGGGTAGCCAGAAGGGGAGGGGTATGTGGGGACGGCTGGGGGGCAGCCCAGATAAGGCTTTCAATACTGGGTAGCAGCGTCTACACAGGCGGAGATCCCTGCATCTCACTTCCCGCAGGGCTGACCAGTGGCCAGAGGTGGGACTGGCCAGGCTCGGCCCAACCAAGTCTGGGAGCAGAGGACACTGAGTGAGGGATCCCCGGGGCCACCTTCACTGGCCTGCGGCTCTCCTGACACCACAAGAGAGGTCCAGGAGCTGACCTTGGGTCCTAATGGGGGACACCTTCCTGGCTACAGGCTGGCAGGGTGGTGTGGTGGTCAGTGTACTGGGCTCTGTGTCTCCGCCCCTACCTGCTGTGTGACGGTGGGCGAGACACCTAATCTCTCTGTGCCTCTGTTTCTTCAATGGCGCACAGGGACACTAGCAGCCCCCATATCCGGGCACAGTGGCCTGAAGGTTAAAGGCAAGGGCGGCACGAGACCTACAGCAAAAGCTCTGAGCAGGGAGCGGCCCAGGCAGTTCCACCACCATCTCCCCTCTGGCGGCCGAGGAAACCGAGACTCATGGTGACCTGGCCCAGGTCTTTTGGACTCAGGGTCCTTCTCATCCCCAAGATTAGAGGGCTGCCACCAGGGAAGGAGCTGGCACCTAGACCCCGCCCAGGAAGCACACAGGGAAGGGTGCCATGGGGACTTCGGTATGTTATTGCAAAAAAACATTTATTGCTATTTGAACCCTGCTTTCATGCCTCCATTTCCCAGAAAATGAGCCACGGGAGACAGCAGGAGAGGCAGGAGACCATCCTCCTTGCACAAAACCCACTCCCTCGGATGTTGTCCTCAGCGAGGGTGGCTGGGGCCAACCAGGGGGCCCACCCGCAGAGTGGCAGAGGAGGCAGGTTGACCCTGCAGATATTGAGCACTGTGGCGAAGGTCCTGGCCTTCCGGTAGAAGAAGAGCGACTTCTCGCAGTCCAGGAGGAAGTTGTGGGAGATGGTGGCCAGCCGCGTGTAGATCTTCAGCTGTGCCTTCTTGTTGCCCAGGTCCACGGCGGCTGCCAGTACCAGCTGGTAGTACCCGGCTGCATCAAACGGGTCCTGAAAGGGACAGGCCATGCTCAGCAAAAGGGGGACTCAGAGCTCATCTTCCCAGAGGCTGTTCCTGTCTCCAGGTCATTCCACATGTCCAGCCAATGCTGGCTCACCCCATGAGCCCTGAAGCCTGTGACACTGCTGTGGTCTCAGCTGCAGGAGGTGGGGACGATCCTGACACCCCTGGAAGCCTTCCTGACTGTCCCTACGCCCCACTCACCCGAAGCCTCCTGTCCCAGTCGCACCCTTTCTGCAGGCAGTGGCTGCTTTCCCCATGGGCTGTGATCATGGCAGATCCTGCCTGCTCTGAGAGTTCCATGCAGGACCCGTGGCTCCAAGCCACAGCAGGGGCACAGCATTGAGTGACCCAGTCCCCCTCTGGCCCCCGTCCATGCTGACCATTTCCAGGCCCTCCACGGGTCAGGCCAGGTACACAACCATCTCACAGGTGTCCTCTGTCAATGTTCCCTGAAATATTGACGGAGTGTGACTCCCCAGACATCCACTCCCATTTTCAATGCATCTTTGGCTCAAACTCACCATCCCTGGGTTGGGATGCTGCCTCCCAAACCTCCTCCTTGACCCTCCCACCCCCCACCTGGCTTCTCCCCAGGCGCCTCCTCCACATGGGGGTGACCCAACAGACCTCTCTAAGACCCGTGCCTGGCCTGTCCCTCTTTACCATCTCATGGCTCCCAGGGCCAAGGACAAAGTCCAAGATGCATCAGTCCATTCCCTCACTGTCCCGCCCCACACAAGGAGCAGGGGCGTGAGAAGGCCCCGAGTCACCGCCACTGCTCATCCAATGCCCCCCGGCCCAGCCAAACACTGGACTCTGCTGGGTGCATGGCTGAGCCTAATGTCCTTGCTCCCAGTCTGAGGGACCTGGGACTGAACACTGACCACAAAGGTGGCCCGGGCTGTGAAGGGAAGCCCAGGAGACAGTGAAGGGCCCAGGAGGCCCCGGACTCAGCCGGGGGTGGGAGGCAAAGGCTTCCTGAAGGGGTGGGGGCATCCCAACTAAACAGGAAGGAGCCAGCCAATGCATATGTGTCTGCGTGTGCCTGTGAATGTGCGTGTTTGTGTGCGTCTGTGTGCATTTGCGTGTGCCTGTAGTGTGTGCAGCAGCTAGTGAGTGGTAAGCTGAGCCAGGACACACCTAATCCACCCTATTCCAGGGCTCACTCTCACGTGTAGACTAAAGGGGACCCCATTTTAGAGGCAATTGGAAAAGACGCCCATTTACCTCTGCTTCTTTGCCAGCCTTCCAGGCCCCATCCAGACCGGCTTTTTCTCCCACTGCTCCGGACCCTGGGTCCTGGATCCAGAGCCTCCTATACAAGGAGGAGGGTGTAGCCTTGGAAAGGCAGCCGCCCTTGGGGAATTCCGAGGGGGCCTCCCTGTGGGAAGTTGGGCTGCCCTGACAGCAGAGTCACGATGAGACCCAGAGGGCTGTGCCTGGCAAGGAGGGCTGTGCATGGGAAGGACGTGGTGAAGGAGACCTCTGCCCCTCGACCCCAACCATGGACTTTGGCCTCTCAGGTACTACAGGCCCTTTCCTTCCTCCTGGGCAGGCGGAGTGGGCGGCAGGCTGGACCAAGAGAGATAAAGGCCCACTTTTGGGATGCCCGTCGCCTGGGTCCCAGGCGAGCCCCTGAGTGGTGAGCAGCGTCCCTCTGGGCCTGACACCTCCCTGTCTGGCTGGGACTTGGGAGGCCACAGGGACCGCTTCTGACCACCAGGTGTCGCCAGCACTGGGCGGAGGCCTCCTGGGCAGCCCCAGGCCTGCGGTGGGGGATACAGGGCAGGGTCTCAGGGCTGCCCCAGCTCATGTTGTTCTCAGGGCCCCAAGATCTCGGTCCCTGGACTGCCCCAGCTCATGTTGTTCTCAGGGCCCCAAGATCTCGGTCCCTGGACTGGAGCACCCTGGCCCCTCAGCCCGTAAGGAGTACTGACGCGGTGCCGGTGCGATGCGGAGGAGGGGCGGGTGCCTGCTGGGCAGAGGGTGGAGACACCCCAGGTCTGAGTCTGCCAGTCCCAGCTCTCCACCCCTGCAGGGCTGGGGGCAGAGGGAGCACAGCACCTCCCCTCGAGACAGATCTGACCCAGCAAGGTCTCAGCCTGGCTGGCTGGGGCCCCGCCCCACTACTCCTGCCCTGATCTGGGGTTCCCCTGTCTGTTAACCCAATGGTAAGACACTGGTCCCACCCCACCCTTCCTGGGTGATGTGAAGATTCAAGGTGTCTCGGGACTCCAGGAAGGAGTTGCTCAGTGCAGGCACCCCGGGCAGGCTTCCTAGAGGAGGCACTGGGATTTGGGTTGGATCTTGCAACGTGGATTCAATGTGAGGATGATGCCGTCCTCCAAAATGTCCTTCTCCCGACCCTGTTTTCTTTGTTCAATGCAACTTGACACTTGACTGTCGACTCAGTTTGGTGTCACCTCCTCCAGGAGGGTCCCCCTGACTACAATCCCCCTTCTTTACCCAGAAGCCACCATTGCCCGCTCATGTGTCAGCCTCCCTGGTTGAGACTGAGTTCTTGAGGGTGGGGCCTGGCCAGCTTGGGAGCTGGGTTGTATCTGCGAACCTTGCCAGCTCCTCTAGCTGGGTGCAGAGCTCCAGGGAAGCCACTGGGCCATTCCTAAGGAAGGCTGGAACCCAGACTCCTGGGGTCTGTGGAGATCCCACTCCAAGGGGGCCGGGAACACCCCAAGCCCTGATCCTCCCCACCCACCTTCAGCCTTGCCCCTCCCCACCCACCTTCAGATCATAGAAGATGATGTCACCAAGCACCAGGTACACCTTCACGGAGTAGAGGGTCTCCTCGTCGAACTCCAGCGGTGAGTTGCAGAGCTACAGGGCCTTGAGGTAGAAGTGCTCCACCAGCTTGCCATGGCCCAGCCGGTGGTGCAGGGCGGCCAGCCGGTAGTAGGCCACGCGCTCGTTCAGCCGGCCCCGTGGGGTGGAGGCCAAAGGGGCAGGTGTGAGGACGTGGCTCCATGGGGCAGTCAGGCACAAGCACCTCAGGAGCAGGTATGCAGAGCCCGGGCAGCACCTGGCTTGCCTCCAGGCACCTGCGGTCACCTGGGCAGCTCTGGCCAGTCCCTTCTGGGTTCCCAGACTCACTTTCCCATCTGTAAAGCAGAACTAATAAGGCCTGCCCCTGTCTACTGTGAGGCTTTGGCAAAGTCGGGCTGCCCAGCTCTGTGCCTACACATAGCCACCTGCCTTTGCTCACTGGTTTTAACCAGGGGAGCCCAAAAGCCATGCAGTCCAGGTGCTCCCGGGCACCCCGGCTCCATGCAACCCACAGACGTGACATCCGACTCCTCCTGGGTGTGTCACGATCAGAGCCCCTTACCTTGGGGAGTCACTGCGTGCCTGAGCTCCAGGTCCCCCCACAGTTGCGCAAACCCAGCTAGGCTGTCTCTGATGTCCTCCCCTTTGCAGGGCGAGCGCCGTGGAGCCTGCATTCAATGCATTCCCACACAGCTGCACACCTACTGTGTACTGGGCCCCAAGGCACAAGGCGCTGGGGCATGCAGCCCGCCCAGGGTTCCCTGTCTCTGGAGGAGGACAGACGACCTGGCACAGCACCAGGGGATGCCCGGCCTTAAGGGGCAGGCTGCTGGAAGGGGAACTGGGATTTCATCAGCCAGAGAGTTGTGTGGTTGATAAGGGTAGAAAGGGCACAAGACAAAGGGAATGTGCCACTCAGCCTGGCACATACAGGGACCGAGATGCCTGGCATGTCTGGAAGGCAGAGGGCACACTGGGCGGCCCTTGTGATCAGCAGCGGGAAGAGACAGAGGAAACAGAGCTCAGCCAGGCGGGGCGCTCTGCGCTACGTGAGAGACCTCAGGCTGTGCCCCACGGCCAGACAGGGAAGCCAGCTGGGCAGATCTGCCTGCCTGGACAGGAGACCAGGAAAATCCAGCAGCTGTTTCAGCTCCTGCCCTGCAGACATGGAGGCTCGGCTCTGGCAAAGTGTGGGTCCTGGCAGGGTGGGCGCTCAGGGGACTTACCCAGAGTGATACTGACAGCTAGGGCCATGTGGGCAAATTCCAAGCCCTCCTGGGGCTCCTCCAGCATGGCCAGCAGTGCCACCGGCTTGTTGCACAGCTGCGGCTCACCTTGCAGTTGCCCGTAGTCACTGCCAGGGGCAGGGCCCGGTCCTACCACTCAGGCAGATGGGGTCAGACTTCCCGCAGCACCCACCTTGCCCAGCGCCCTCCTCAGAGCTCAGACATGTGCTTGGAGCTTCCCACGCCCCAGTGACCCCTGCACCTCCACAGAGCTCTGTGCTCTGGGATAACGCACGGTTCAGACACCCAAGTTGGGGGCTGAAGAGTCATCTGAGGCCCATCCAGCTACACCTGGCAGCCTCAGACCAGCCTCTCCCACCAGGGCACCGGGGGTCTGACTGGGGGGAACCAGCACTCCTCTCTGCTCTAAAAACACCACATTTGTCTGTGCCCAGGGCTGAGCCACACCGTGAGCTCAGAGGAAGGGAGAAGCCGTCCCCTTTTCAGGGTGCATGCAGATCTGGGCCCTGGCCCTGGGTCTCCCACTGACATGCTGTGTATCCTTTGACATGTCCCTGTGCCTCTCTGGGCCTCAGTGTCCTCATCTGGAAGATGGGGACAGGACTTCCCGCTCATGGTTGCTTGAGATCATCAGGTGTAAAGGGTAGAGCCACTGTCATATCCAGACCTGAGCGTTTGTCCCGGGCAGGGGCAGAGTCAATATCATTCCCGGTGAGATCACTAGGCAGGGGTAGGGCCATAGTCATGTCCAGGCCCCAAGCGTTTGTCCCGGGCAGGGGCACTGTCAATATCATTCCCGGTGAGACCACTGGGAAACTAAGCATGTGCATGGGTGGCCCTGCCTCCAGGTGGGAGGCCTCTGCCCTCCATGTGCCCCCACTGAGGTCCACCCACATCAGCCCATAGGCCAGCTCACCTGGTAGAAGGACACGGCTTTCTCCAGCTCCCAGGCCCCATTGAAGAAGATGTCTCCAGCTGCCTCAAACAGCTCCACCCCAGGTTGGAGTCGCCTGTGTACAGGACCACATTCTGTGCCACCTGAAAGGAGGCAGAAGTTCCCTCAAGACCCACACCTGGTGAGGTGGCCACACCCACCTTCGCCAACCTCCTTCCTCTCACACACTGCAGGTACACCTGATCATTTTTCAGACCTGTGCATTAGGGCTGCCCCACCACTGGCATGAGGACAATGAACTGATGCACCCGAGTGCCAGGAGGTGACTGAGCAGCTGCAGCCCAGGAGTCCGACACCTGTGAATCCTACCACCAGGGCTAGCCCTCGCCCACCACCCCTGCACTCAAACAGTCTCCGTGGCCCCCAGATTGCTGGGAGCCCATCCCCTTGTTCCGTTCTGCATTGCCACATCCCTGCTGCAGCTCAGGGCCACACATCAACAGTGTTTGTGGGTGGGCCTGGTACCCTCTTGGCCATGAGTTCTTGATCCTTCTCCTCAGCTCAAGGAGGTATACAGCAGGTGCTCAATAATGAAAGCTTCACCAGGCTCGTGGGCTTCACAATTTGTTCCAGATCACACTGTGTTTGGTAAAGCCTCTGAAAACAGCCGCTATGATAGATTCATTTTGTAAGGAGATGTACCACATGTCGCTTGGAGCAAGTTCTTCTGTGTGTTAACTGAGTGGTCCCATTACTTGAGCATGTGCTGTATACCAGCAGGTGTTAGGCACTGTGAGGGGCCACACCTCTGCCCTCAGGAAGAAGATGCTGGCCACTGGGGGAGGATGTGAGGGAACCAGTTGGAGGGAGGGAGAAGGCACACAACAGGTGCTCAGCAGTGGCTTAGGAATGAGTAGATGGATGGACGGACGGACAGATGGGTGGATGGGTGGGTGCGTGGTTGGAATGATGTGTGTATGTCTGTATGTATGTATGGGTAGATTATGGATGGGTGGAGGGTAGATGATGTATGTACATATGGATGGATACATGGTGGATAGATGACTAGATAAACAAATGGACAGACAGATGAATGGAGGGATGGAATAATAGATTGGTGGGTGGATGGATGAATGATGCATGGATAGACGACTAGGTGAGTGGATGGATGGATGTATGAATAGATGGGTGGATGGATGATGGATGGAAGGATGAACAAGTGAATGGATAGACGATGGAAGAATGGATGAATGGGTGGACAGACGAAGAGGTGGATGGATGGTGGCTGAATGGATGGATGATAAAAGAATGGATGAATGATGAATGGACGGATGATGGATGGATGAATGGATCGATGGATACACGGGTAAATGGATGGATAGATGGATGAATGATGGAAGGATGAACAGGAGATGAGTTAATGGATGGATACATGGATGAATGGATAAATGGATGGAAGCATGACCAGGTGAATGGATGGATGGAGGATGGATGGGTGATGGACGGAAGGATGAACAGGAGGTGAGTGGATGGATGATGGATGATAGATGGATATATGGATGAATGATGGATGGATGGAAGGATGAACAGGTGAATGGATACATGATGGAAGAATGGTTGGATGAATGGACGGACAGACGAACAGGTGGATGGATGGATGATGAGTGGAAAGATGAACAGGTGAATGGATGGATGAATGGAAGGATGAGCAGGCAAGTGGACGAATGATGGAAGGATGGATGGATGATGGATGGAAGAATGAACAATTGAACAGATAGATGATGGAAGGATGGATGAACAGGTGAATGGATGATAAAAGGATGCATGATGAATGAATGGATGGATCATGAATGGATGGAAGATGGTTGGATGGATAGAAGGATGAACAGCTGAATGGATGGATAATGGAAAGATGGATGGATGGACACAGGTGAATGGATGGATGAAGAGATGAACAGATGAAGGATGGATGGATAGAAGGATAAACAGTTGGATAGATGATGGAAAGATAGATGGAAGGATGGGTGGATGGACGAACAGGTGAATGGATGGATGGATAGATGAAAGGACCCACAGGTGTATGCGAAGATGATGGAAGAAGGGATGGATGGATGAATAGATGATGTTGGAAGGATGAATGGATGGATGGATGGACAGAGAGTGAACAGCACAGAGGCCCTCCTGCCTCCCTTGCCACTCACCTGGATGTACAGGTCCACCAGCTCGCTCTACCGCAGGATGTAGTAGATCTTCCCTGCTTGCAGCCAGGCATGCGCCTCCTCTTTCTTCTGGAGGTGAATGAGAATCCCCAGACACTTTTTGGTGTAGTACAGAGTGGATCTGTAGGCCCTGGAATCAGACACAGGTGTCAGAACAAGGGCTCTCATCCTCCTGGAACCAGTCTGCCTCCTCCCGTGGGTCTGGTGACAGATGAATCTGGCATGTGGGGACTGGGAACGGCCCTCTTGTGTGTGCAGTGTTCTGTCCTTCCCAGGCTGCTGGGAGGGCCAGGGTGAACACACACGGCATGGAAAAGATGAAGGACATCCTTCAGAGGGAATCGAGCATCATGCTGCCCTGTGGCAGGAGGAGTGTGCTAGTCCATCTCCCCTGCCTCCCAGACATGGCCTGTGTCTTCTCCAGACGCACCAGGAGCCGTTAGTGTTCAGAGGCTATCTAGGTCGATGGTTCTCAAGGCGTGCAGGCATCACAGTCACTCGGAGGCCTGTCTGTATAGCTTGCTGGCCCTGCCCCCAGAGCTTCCAGCTCCACAGACCTGGGGCAGGACCTAGAACTCCCACTTGCCACAAGCTCCTAGGTGATATAGATGCTGCTCTGCTGGTCCAGGGACTACACTTTGAGAAACATGGCTCCAGCACACTGGCCCATTTTCCTTCTGTGAACCTGAGGCCAAGACTGGAGCCAGTCTCCCGGGTCCCCATGGAATCTGGCTCCTTCCCTGCTCTCTTGGTAAGTCTGACACTCGAGGGGGCATGACAGCAGCAATGTCACCAGGAACTGTGTGTGGGGTGGCCAGGGACATGGTTACCCCACCAGGTCAGAATGCTCGGGGGAAGCCGAGTGGGCCACCTATGCAACGTCAGACCTTGAAACCCTGTGCCCCAGGGAAGCAGGTGACACAACTGGCTGTTTTCTGTAGGAGAGAAGCCACAGGTGGCTGCTGTGGTAACATTTAAGGGGACAGATGAAGGCCAGGAGTGAAGACTCGGGGCAGGCAGAGATCAGATGACAAAAGCCACCATAGTAGGAAGAACAGCCCAGAGTGCACGTACTGCCTCTGCTGGGGTTGAGATGACCTTTGACCCAACAAGAGAGGCTCAAGCTGGGACTCACGAGCCAGCAGCAGCCCTGGGACGACCCCAGGCCCACCAGCTTCCCTGTGCCCTCCTCCCTGCCCTGCACCCCCAGCCCCCTTTCCCTGCTCCCCACTCCCACCACTGCAAAGCCAGCTCTCACCGCTCTGTGCCCAGGGACAGGTAGAGCTGACTGATGGTCTCCAGGAACTGGCCCCCCAGCACTTTGTCGGTCACCTTGCGGGCCAGGGAGAGCTGGAGCTCGTGGTAGAGGACACACTGGGCCTCGCTGGGCATGACGACGCTGTAGAAGTAGCACAGCCGCTGGATGGTCCACAGCTGGCCTGGGCAGAAGACAAAATGGAAGATGTCAGCCTCCCAGCATTGAAGCAAGGCTGGCTGGGCTCAGAGGCCCCTGCGCTGTGCTTGTCTCTTTCACACCTCTGTGAGCCTGGGCCCCATAGGCGGGGAGCCTGAGCGCAGACGGGCCATGCATGCACCTGTGCCAGGGCAGACGCCGAGCACACTGTGACATGGGCACAGCTTGGTGCAGATGCTCATGGTAGAGGCCGGCCTTCTTTACAACTCCCAGGGCCAAGGTCCTGGCCAGGCTCGGCCCCTGTACCAGGCCATCTATTTCTGCTTCAAAGCCCCTCTGCCGAGGACCAGGGCCGCCTTCAGCCTGAGTTGATGAGGCCAGGGGCACAAGTAGCCCCTGTCGCAGATCCAACCCTGAGAGAGCAAAGCCAAGTGTCATGTCTGCCACACTCGGCATCATGTTGGGGGGATGGGGTTCAAAGCCAGGCCCTGGCGTTCCCACACATGCTTCTCTCATGCAACCAGGCTCCAAACGCACAGGCTCCCTGGCCTCTCCCAAAGCCAGAAGCGGTCTCAGCTTCCTCTACTGAGTCTGGCAAGAGAGAAAAGAGAATCAATGAACACCCCCAGCCAGCACCTCTGGTCCTATGTCAGGTTGAGCTGGGTGTCGGTGTTGCAGGGTGAGAGCATTGCAGGGTGCAAGGGTTGAAAGTCATATCATCCTCTTCCCTCCTGGATCATGGGAACAACATCACTGGGGGGTGTACACTTTCTGCGATATTGGGAGTAACATCGTCTTCTGTGCCTTGGAATATTAAGGACAATATTACGGGGGGAGTGTGTACATCTTCTGCAATGTTGGAATAATATTATCCCCTCTCCCCCTGCATACTAGGAAAGATATCACAGAGTGGGTGTTCACCTCCTGCGATATGGGGATTAATACCATCTTCTCCCCTTCCGGATATCAGGAAGAGTATCACACGGGGGTGTACAGTGTCTGTGATACTGGGAATAATATCAACCTCTCAGCCTTGGAATATGAAGAAGAATATCACAGGGTGGATGTTCACCCCCTGCCATATTGGGAGTAATATCAGCCTCTCCTCTCCATGGATATTAGGAACAGTGTCCCAGGCTAGGTGTACGCCTCCTGCTCTACGGGGAGTCATATCATCCTCTCTCTTCCAGGATATTAATAACAATATCACAGGGCAAGGGAACACAGCCTGCGATACTGGAATTGTTATCATCCTCTCCCCCTCCGGATACTAGGAACCACATCACAGAAGAGCTGTGTCCACCCTGCGATATTGGGAGTAATAGCATAGGCTTCTTCCGTGAATATGAGGAGCAATATCACCAGGTGGCTGTCCGTTCATTGCTATGTTGGGTGTCATGTCATCCTCTACCCCCCTGGATATTAGGATCAGTGTCACAGGGTGAGTGTACACCTACTGCAATATTAACACTAAAATCATGCTCTCTGTCCCTGGATATGAGGAACGACATCACAGGTAGGTGTACACCCTCTGCGGTATTAGGAATAATAATATGATTAATTAGTAAACATCAATGATGGATTTTAATAATTATCAGGCTGGTCTCAAACTCTTGACCTCAGGTGATCTGCCCGCCTCAGCCTCCCAAAGTGCTGGAATTACAGGTGTGAGCCACCACGCCCAGCCAACACTTCTTGACATCTCTTTTTAGACCTCAAATTTAGCATGACCAAAACAAACTTTCGATAATCCCTGCTATAACCCACTCCTCCCATAGTCTTCCCCATCCCAATAACAGCATCTCTCGTCTTCCAGTTACTCAGGCCAAAATCCTTGACATCATCCTTAAAACTTCTTTCTCTCTCTCTTGTCATCCAACCCATTTAAACTCTCCTTTCAAAATATATGCCAGACCTAACCACTTCTTACCTTCCTCATCATTTCCAACCAGGTCCAGCCCTCATCATAGCGATCTGGGTTACTGCAAAAGCCTCCCAATCGCCAAGCACAGTGGCTCATGCCTGTAATCCCAGCACTTTGGTAGGCCAAGGCAGGTGGATCATCAGACGTCAGGAGTTCAAGGCCAGCCTGGCCAACATGGTGAAACTCCTCTACTAAAAATATAAAAAGTTAGCCGAGCACGGTGGTGGGCACCTGTAATCCCAGCTATTCGGGAGATTGAAGCAGGAGAATCACTTGAACTCAGAAGGCAGAGGTTACAGTGAGCCGAGATTGTACCACTGCACTCCAGCCTGGGTGACAAGAGCAAAACTCCATCTCAGAAGGTTAAAAAAAATAGGCTGCCAAACAACCTCTCTCCTTCTGCCTTTCACCCTGCCCTGCATTCTACCTTCCACTCTCAAACATTTCAGAAAAAAGAAAAATTATATCCACAGAGAAAGAGAAAGTACAAATGGGGTGAAATGTTTGGGGAACCTGAGGGAAGACCATACAGGAATTCTCTGTACTATTTTTGTAACTTTTCAATAAGTCTGGATTATTTCAAATTCAAGAGTTAAATGAAGGAAAAAACAAAACAAAACAAAACACTATCTTCCTTTGTGAATCCATCCTGTCTTTCCCCTGGCAACTTAAGGACACTCTCAACTAAGAATATTTTTTCATAAACACTAAAAGAACTCTTGCCTAGTTTTGACTTTCTGCGCTTGGCAGTAGAAGTGTGTGTGTGTGTATTTCATATATATGTGTGTGTGTATATCTATGTGTGTGATGTGTGTGTATATATAGAGAGGGAGAAATATATATGTGTCTATATATATAAATATATTGTATATTTACAATGGTAATGTATATATATATATATAAATATATGTGTGTGTGTAGATATATATAATACATACCCCATAGCCTGTCCTTAACCAGTTCTAAACTTAGTCGGAAAAACACATACCTAAGCAGAGAATTGCAAAATAATATGATGAATATTTTGATAGAGGGATGTGTTGCTATGGGACACGCTGCTAAGACACAAAACCTCCTAGATGGGTCAATGAATGAACGAAGTTTTGCACCTATAGGCACCCCCTCTGATATCCCCTCAAACGTTTATAGTTATATGCATTTGCTTCCCCCAGGACCCCCGTTTCATAAGGGTTAGTCCTAGAGCCTAGCAAGTTCCTACTACAGCTGGCACACATATGCCATTCAAGAAAGTGTGACTGAGTGAATGACGAGTTAAGAACCATTTGTCAGCCAGTGCTCAGTAACACAACATGCACTGGTATGCAAATTATATTTTTGTTGAAAGCAAGGGCAGGATCACAAATTATCCTTCCAGAGAAAGCAAACCTCAAAAGCTTCTTTACCCTACTAAAAGCTCCCCTTATATAACAGAAAACCTCCTCATTCATTATCAATGGCATGTAAACCTAATAAGCCTTCACCTCTGATGACATCTCTTCCATCCCCAGGGCTAGACAAAGAAGGTTCCGGGAACCCTGGTAGTTGTGAAGGGGGCTCCCAGCTCTGACAGTCTTGAACCCTGCGGGCGCGGAGGTCACACAGCACAAGAACAACCGAGGGAAGCATCATCAGCCTTCCAATATGTTTGAACCAGAGATGGCAAATAGGCTGCAGCCAACTGAAAACACCAGAGATTCATGGTGGCCACCTGAGAGGTTGTGCTCTTAAAAAACAAAAATTAAAATTAAAATTAAAAAATTAAAAAAGGAAGGGGTCAAGAATCCATCAGGTCTGACTGAGACATGTATCAGTGACTAACACCCCATATGGCAAAAGTACTCCGGTGCGCTTTGGGTACTCACAGCTTCAGCAGTATTCAAAGGCGTGTCCTTCCCTAAGACTAAGCCATGGGAATAGCCCCAGCAACACTGCCAGGAGAAACGTCTAACATGGATTCGGCTAGAAATACAGTTGTCTTTAACAAATTAACACTGAATAAATCCTGACTTATTAGAGCCTGCGAGAATGACATTCTCAATGATAACAGTTATCACTACAATCTCCAAACATCTGCGATCCTGCAAGGAGGAACTGTAACAGCACAGGCCACGTGTCCACAATGCTTCCCAGACTGCCTGTTACAGAATAAAAGAAATGAAACCCCCCAAGAATGTCTTCACTCACATTTAGCCAGTTGTTCTTTGTGTGCATCTCTGTGCTAAAATGGCCATTCTTCCCCACAGCCTGAAGTCATATGCTCAAATAAATGGGACTCACATGAAGCCAGAAACGTGCAGATGCAAGGAAACCAACACAACCAAAATGGGCTGGAGAGTGTGGCCAGGAGGATGGTACTTCGCAGGAAGCAATTACTTCATCTCTGCCCATGAAGCAGGCAGCTGTCACTGTCCCCCAGGCCCACGCCAGCCACTCGAAGTAGGTTCTCACCAAACTACCTCCAACAATCAACATAAATACACCACACGATTGGCTTCTGAAAGGACACCTTGCAACCAACAAGAAACTGTTAGCACAACTTTGACAAACTGTGCAACTGAAAACCTTGGAAAGGGATAAACACTGCCATATTTTGACTCAAATACTGTTACATGGTAGCACCGCAATAATTCATGGAAACAAAAGAATGAATGAGGAATATGTTTCTACAGGAATCAGAGGAAGCATGACTAATCATTTAAAGAAATAGATCAAGAAACTGTTAGGTTCAAATGCTACCGTGAGATACTGTCAGGGCCTTAGGCAAATTCACTTCTCTTGGTCCTGTTTCTAGGTTCATCAAAAACCAGCTTTGGACTAGAAAATCTGTTGCTTTCCAATGCCTTCCTTCTGTGATTCCAGCCCAGATTTTAGGGCTGCTCTCCCACTTGGTATATGAAAGCACTTTCTATGTATCATAGCAAGAGTACATTTCTGTGTTGAATGCGGTTTGGGACCTACTCTATGAGGCAGAATATCATCATGTAGCTTTAAGCATGACAACACGGTGCACTCTAGATAAGGATAACACATAAAATGTGGCCATACAGCTGTGCGTGCCTGGCAGGGTGATGGGGAAGTCTCATTTAATGAAGCCGGGGTGCCTGTTGCACCTTAACATCCTCAGTCCACGTCAAGTTCACAACGTCCTTCTGACATCAAACCACAGGTATCACACACTTTTCCATACTTTCTACCCAAGATTAAAATATGCAGAGCACCACGATAAAGACACCCCATCCCCAGCATGTTGGCTCTCATTCTGTAGAATTACATACTTTTCGTGCAAAATGATCACCAGGCTGCAGCGTCAAGCAAGACTGGGCTCCGTGGGGACAGCACGCCCTGCAGCAGCCACCACTCCTGTCGCCACAGTCTGATGCAGCTGCAGAGAAGCTGTGGCTGAGGCCATTCACTTTGTGAGAGAGCCGCACAGGAGGGAAAAGGTAGGGAAGGTAGGGAAGAGGGCAATGTCAGGGCTCTGAGCCCAATCCAAGCCATCCCATCCCCTGTGACTTGCACGTATATGCCCAGATGGCCAGAAGTAGCTGAAGAATCACAAAAGAAGTGCAAATGCGCTGTCCCACCTTAACTGATGACATTCTACCACAAAAGAAGTGAAAATGGCCAGTCCTTGCCTTAAGCGATTATATTATCTTGTAAAATTCATTTTCCTGGCTCATCCTGGCTCAAAAAGCTCCCCCACTGAGCTTCTTCTGACCCCCCACTCCTGCCCACCAGAGAACAAACCCCCTTTGACTGTAATTTTCCTTTACCTACCCAAATCCTATAAAATGGCCCCACCCTTATCTCCCGTCGATGACTCTCTTTCCAGACTCAGCCCGCCTGAACTCAGGTGATTAAAAAGCTTTATTGCTCACACAAAGCCTGTTTGGTGGTCTCTTCACAGGGACGCGCATGACAGGCAGGTGCAGAGCCAGGAAAGGACCTGTGATGAGAACAGAAAGGAATGCACCTCCCTGTACTCACACTCGGATTTTATGACAATGTGGGCAGGGGGCTGAACTGCGTGCCTGAGAACATTCCTCCAAGCTCTTTTGCTGATTTTCTAAATATTGGTGTAAAATGTGAACTCAGACAAAATTTTTTTAAATCGTTTCAATCAACATCTTTGTCTAGTACTCAGCATCATGTCTACATGATCATCTAGAAAACCAACTTCTGTTCTAAGGCTCACATCCTCCTATAAAGTCCCAGGGATTTTACAAGGGAATGCACCTCTCATTCGCATCAAGAACACACACAACTACCATTAAAGAAATGCCTAATTTGCTTACATAATTTTTTAAACACCCAGATTTGAAATACAATAGAGAAGACAACTTTTTCATAGCTCTGCTTTCCAACTGCGAACTGCGGGTGGAGAAAATAACCTACCATGATTTCTAACGAGCCAACAACCTGTCTTCCCTGGCTGCAGTAGGAGCAATCTTTCTGAGCTCAGGATGAAAAAGATCCCAGCTGTTTAGGGGACAGATAATTATCAGTTCTCAGCAGGCTTCCCGGGTCCCAAATCACCATGTGATACGTGGAAGTAAAAAGCTATCAATGACCAAGCATCTGAACGCTTATCCCACCTCGCCATCTGCTTCTCCTCCCATGCAAATTTAAAATTAATAAGCCTGCTTTTAGAGAACAGAGTTGGTGCAGCATCTCTCTTCCTAAAATTATGGATAATTACCAGCCCACAATGGCTTCTAATCAGATTTGAGCTGTCCCTTAGGAAGCTAAAGTGCCTCAGCCCTAAACTGAGACGAAAACAGAAACTAGAGTGCTCTAGGTTTGATTTTTTCCCCCTTGTTCTAAAGTTGCTGTTCCTGAATCTCCTTCTACTGTCTTGTTTATAAAATGTATGAGAAACAGGGACATTTAAAGACATGATAGAAATGGCCACTTGTTCTTGGTACAAGCTTTGTGAACATTATTTTCAGCTGCTGGGTTTTTTCTCCACAAACTGTGAGCCTGGAGTACATTTTCTCCCTCGTGGCTACACATTCAGAGTCAGGGAAGGTGGCTTTAGCAGTAAAGAGGGGAGTGCAGTGAGAAGTGACTGGACACTGAGAAGGGCAGACAGGAACTCTACCTTGGTGGCCTGCAGCACTCCTGGGCCTCGGCCTTTACTTTTCTATCTGTACAAGGGATCTAAAGGCCCGTGATTCTAGGCCACGACAGCTCTTCATACACACATACGCAAACATCACACGCCTATGTGAAAAGCGGTGACACTTGGCTGATTTCCTGAAGAAGTTATCTTGTATCATTTCTACTCAAGTACTCCACCTCCTTCCAGACAAGTATCTGAGGACGATGGGCTATCCCACAGCAATGTGTGTAACCTCTCCTGCTTACGATTCCTGTTCACATAGCATTTTCCAAAAGCATTTGGTGTGAAGTGACAGAAGAAAGAAGAATAAGGTTCTTTCAGCCCATTCATTCATTCATTCATTCATCCAACAAATGTTGACTAACTATCTGCATGCCAGGCACTGGTGATATAACAGGGAACATATATTTTTGTAGCTAGAGACAGACAACCAAAAAGTATGTTAAAGAGTGATCAATGCTGTAAAGGAAAATACACCAGGAAACAGGAAAGAAGAATACCCCTAGCCACCCTACACTGGGGTGACGCGAGTGTTACAAAATGGAAACAGCGACCGGGTGCTGTGGCTCACACCTGTAATCTCAGCTCTTTGGGAAACTGAGGCAGGCACACCACCTGAGTTCAGGAGTTCAAGATCACCCTGACCAACAGGAGAAACCCTGTCTCTCCTAAAAACATAAAAATTAGCTGGACGTGGTGGCACACGCCTGTAATCCCAGATACTCAGGAAGTTGAGGCACAAGAATCCCTTGAACCTGGGAGGCAGAGGTTGGAGTGAGCCGAGATCACACCACTGCACTCCAGCCTGGGTGACAGAGCAAGACTCTGTCTCCAAACAATAAAAAATAAAAATAAAATGTAAACAGAGAATAAGATACCAAAAGAAGGAACATGAACAATTAATTGTAACAAAAGCCTTTGTAAGCTGATACTTTCCTTCCTGGATCCTTGTCCCTTACAAATGGAAAAAAAGGGCGGGTAGGGGGTAGCATCAAAATGATGTTTTAAGATGGCTTCGGGTTTCAGATGTCTGACAGCCATACTCATGTACTTCAAGGAAAAAGCTCTAGCTCTATAAGCCATCTGGGCAATGGTTTAATGTCTTTTTTTTTTTTTTGAGAGTTTTTCAAATATATGAAAACGTGTGTGTTCATTTGGCTGCTCTGTGCCCGCACACGTGCAAACTGTGCTAACAGGTTTTTCCATGTTTTGCTGAATTTGCCAGCTTGCCATAAACAGGCTTCCATGTCTTAATTGTCTATAAAGAGCACAAACACCCAAAAATGCAAATCAAGACAAGCTGTCCATTCAGTTGCTGCTGCCATGATGACAGTGAGAGACAATTGGCCAAATCAATACACGGAGACTGAAGCTGTCTGGCAGAGAGCACAGGGTTGACTGCTTTTCCCATAGCATTTAAAGAAACAAGCGGAAACGGCTCTCCACACAGGACAGACACGTCCTTTGTTCTTTGAATAAATTCTGTCAATGTCCAAAATACTTTCTCCATCACACTATCTATATGGAATTCAAGTTCCTTCCAATACCATGAGTAACGCCAGTGATAGACTATGTTTAGCCATAATGACCCATTAGCATTCTTTTTCCTCTAAAATGTTGAAATAATAACACTGAGTGAGCACTCACGATGTGCCAGGCTCTGAGTTTGATCTCGTTTGGTTCTCGGTGAAATCCTGTAAGATCAGTACCATATTTTCTCATTTTTCATAGATGAAGAAACTAAGGCAGAGAAATGCTAAGTAAGTTGTCCATGGTCACAGGTTATTTAGGAACTTTTCTCCAAACTTTCAAAAGTTAACTACTGCCACTATTACAAATGGGTTTTTGTTTGTCTGTTTTTGTGTTTTTTGAGACAAGATCTTGCTCTGACCAGGCTGGAGTGCAGTGGTGTGATGATGGTTCACTGCAGCCTCGACTTCCCTGGCTCAAGTGATCCTCGCACCTCAGTCTCTCCACTAGCTGGGATTACAGGCATTGACCACCACATCTGGCTAATTTTTTAATTTTTATTTTTTCTAGGGATGGGGTTTCACCATGTTGCCCAGACTGGTTCCAAACTCTGGGCTCAAGAGATCCTCCCTGGTCAGCCTCCCAAAGTCCTGGGATTACATGTGTAAGCCACTGTGCACAGCCCTACAAATGTGACTTATACAAAGCCAGAGCAGTGAGCAGGAAGAGAACAGAGACTTCAGTGAGTCTCCTGGCTGTTGCAACACCATATCCCTCCTCCATACCGTAATGTATCTACACACACCAAGCTCCTAGACGTTGAAGGCAGGCCAGCTCACAGACGGAACAGCAATCAAGAAAGAGAAGATGCAGACGTGCGTATTGATTTCAGCTCGAGCGTGCCTCTCTGCCCTGCAGCTGCACAGGCAGAAACCAGGGGCCGTGAGTCTGAGGCAGTGTGTTTGGTTCCTGGCAGGTAATCTTTTGGGAGACCATCCCATACAATTAGTGTTACACTTCTCAAAAAGGAAGTGTGACTTTTATAGAAAAACCAATTCCATTTGGGAGAAAGGCCTAATAAAACCACAAAAGGATAATACATTCATACAACAACAAATTCAATTTATCTCTCACAAACTGAAATCCCAAAGCCCTCTGGGCACACAGCTGCTTTTCTGAGCTGAAATTCAACTCCAGTTGAGAAACAGGTCAACTTTTCTAAAAAGATTTCTTTTTCACATGCCTTAAATAAAAATTCCTTTCCCTCACTTGTCATTTTCCAGATTGAATGGCTCTGCTGGCCTTCCTCTCATTTAGGCCATGAGCACTGACTGCACGTCTGCTATGGCCGGGACTCCAAGGGAGGCACCCTAGGGAACACAGATGACCTCAGCACAGCGACACCCTCAAGGAGCACACACGGGGAAGGCAAGATGATACAATCGCAGCCTTCACACAGAAAAGAACTTGGCATCCATAGCCCGTCTCATTTCTGGAAAACAACGATGCTGAGTCAGTAACATTTACCAAACAGCCTGCAGTCTGGAGGCAGGCACGAGGGGGCTCCATGCGCGGAAGAGCACCTTCAGAAGGGGCATGCAAACAACGTGGACGCAGGAGACGCCCCCACGCACAAGGGCCAGCCTGTGGCCTGCAGAAATGCCCATGCATCTGGGAGGAGGGAGAGAGGACAAGATACTTAAATGCTCCAAAATGAAGAGAAGCCTCCCAAGAACCTCCCCCGAAATGGGGCAGGGATTTACAAAAGACCAAACCGAGCATGTGCAGTTACCTGAGCATAGCGCCATGAGAGCGAGCTATTCGAGGAAGAAACAGGGTCCCTAGAAGCCTGAGCCTCTACTCCCAGCTCTGCGACTCATTCACCCTATGACCTTGGTGAAGGCTCTTAGCTTCTGTGAGCCACAAGAGAATCACAGGAAAACAGAAGATAGGAAAACTGCTCTGCCTTTTTCACAGAACTGCTGAGGGAATAAAATCAGATAATGGATTTTAAAATTCTCTGTGAATTACGAAGCAAAATACAAACGTATGAAATCATTCTTACCATTCATAACAGCACTGTAAAATTAAGAGCAGAGTTAAGACCACAGCATTTTCCACACCCTTACTCCCGAGAGAAATAGTGAGTCCAGCCGATGTATTTGGGCAACCCCAGTATCTAGGCTTCGAGAGCCTCCAACAGCTCGTGAACTCTGACAGTATCACTCCAGCCCAGTGCTCATTAAGTTCTCCAAGACAGCCAACTGACAGAAAATACTACAGCTTTTTCAGCTGGGCTTGAAGCCCTCCAAGCTCACAGCACAGCTAAACAAAGAAGAAGAGGTTTTCTGCCACTAGACTCCAAAACTGGCTTTTGTAGATTCCCATAGAAAGAAAGTTCAAGGCCGGGCGTGGCGGCTCATGCCTGTAATCCCAGCACTTTGGGAAGCCGAGGCAGGAGGATCACCTGAGGTCAGAAGTTCAAGAACAGCCTGGCCAATATGGCGAAGCCCCGTCTGTACTAAAAATACAAAAATTAGCCGGGCATGCTGGCGGGCACCTGTCATCCCAGCTACTCAGGAGGCTGAGGCAGGAAAATCGCTTGAACTCAGGACGCCGAGGTTGCAGTGAGCTGAGATCATGCCACTGCACTCCAGCCTGGGCAACAAAAGCAAAACTCCATCTCAAAGAAAAAAAAAAGAAAGAGCATTCTTTTTTATAGATGTTAAATTTCATGTGCTTAACACAGAGAAATCATACAACACTGAAACCCTGAAAAACATATCATAAAAAGCATTTAGTGACTGAAAAGACATTCAATATAACCTGTAACAGTGAGTTCCCCTCCTCTTTCCAGCCAGCTCCACTCACGCTGTGACCCTTAACAATGCTTTCACTAAAACAGAGGAAAATTAAGAGGACCGCTTACCACACTCAGCTGACAGCTAAACCAGTGCTTCTCCCCGGGCTCACTAAAGATGACCTTTACCCAAAACCAGGCTGCAACAACCCTGTAACTGTTGACTAACAATTTCAAAATTCCCATATTCTTTATTCACTCCTAAGGGAGATGAACTGAAGCCAGGTGTCTCCAAGTCAGAACTAACAGAAGCCTTAAACATCAGATGGCCCATCCCCTTCTTTGACAACCGGGGATCTAAAGCTGAGCTTATGGAAGAAAACAGCCTGTTGAGTAACAAAGCGAAAACCAAAGCCTAGTCACCTAACCTCTGGTCCAGAACTCCTGCAACAATCCAACACCTATATAGGATGAGTCTCCCTAACCAGACACTCCAAAATCCACAACTTTTTGAGTGCTGACGTGACACTCAACGAAATGTTCATTGGAGCAGCTCAGATTCTGGATTTTTGAATTCAGGATGCTCAACCAGCAAGTATAATACAAATATTCAAAAATCCAAAAATATTTTTAAAAATCTGAGACACTTCTGGTTCCAAGCAGTTTGGATGAGGGATATTCAATCTGCATTTTTTTCCCCCTCTAATGAAGGAAATTAAAAACGAGGCCCGAGCAAAGTCATTCAATCCATACTAAAGTCATTCAATAGTTTAATTAGTACCCATTTAAAGTTAAGTGCTACCCACAGATATTTAAAAGGATGAACACATACATGCCTATAATCCCAGAATTTTGGAAGGCCGAGGCGGGAGGATCACCAGATATCAGGAGTTCAAGACCAGCCAGGCCAGCATGATGAAACTCCATCTCTACTAAAAATGCAACAATAAGTCGGGCGTGGTGGCGCACACCTGTTATCCCAGCTACTCGGGAGGCTGAGGCACGAGAATTGCTTCAACCTGGGGGGAGCACGTTGCAGTGAGCCAAGATCACACCACTGTACTCCAGCCTGGACAACACAGCAAGACTCTGTCTCAAAAAAAAAAAAAAAAAAAATAAATTAAATTGTGTTTTCAAATGGAGACCATGTTCCCAGAACACAGGCCCTGCTCTATGCTCCAAGGGCACACAGGATGCCCCTTTATCTTAATACTCACCATATTCCATGGCAGCCATTAGCACATGTCTGTCCATTGCACTAGACTTCCTGCGCATGAGGCAGGAATCATATATTATTACCTTTCTGTTCCCAATGTCTGGCCTAGAAGACACTCGGTAAATGATTACTGAACTAAGTCAGTTACTAAGACATGTTAAACTCGTATTAAGAAAATTCATTTAATAAGTTTGCCAATGCAGCATTCATACCACACAGCTTAAATCTCAACCCACGCATTTATCTTGTGTTCTGCTAGATTATCACCTATTCACATTCAGGAGGCACCTAGTATGTGCTAGGCATTACTAATTGCTGGGGACCTAGCAGTGACAAAACAACATTCCTTGTTCAAAGAGAAGTTCTAGTATAAAGAAGAATAGAAGGAACAGGCTAGATTGATGAGAGAGCTAAGAAAAGGACAGGCTGCCATGGGAAGCACCTGGTCTTGTCTGGATGGTACATAGTTAACGAAGTCTGAGTGCTTCGTATAGCACAAGATCATCTCCTCCAAAGAAGCGAATGAAGCTTTGATTCCCCAGTACCAGAAGTCACCATAAAGGTGCGTACGGCCACATGCTTAGTGTAGGAAGTGAAACCAAACAAAGCTCCAACTTCCAGAGGCAACGGTCCAATTATGAAATCCCCTGGCTACGTTCAATTGAAATTCAAGGTATTCAAGAGGCCAATATTTCAGTGATAAATTAACCCAACCACTTAAAACTAAAGTAGCCTTTGGTTCAAGGGGTAAGGGTATAGTAACTTTTACAAATTTATTAACTCTTAATATTTATATTTAACTTTGATGATGATGATGTAATAATAACTTTACTGAGTAGTTGCTATGTGTTAGGCACCAAACGAAGCACTTTACACACACATTTGCACGATCCTGTGAGATGATAATGACCCCTTGTCATCCCATTTCATAGATGAAAGTCAGGTTTACATAAGCTTAAAAACTTGCCCCAAATGACACAGCCTGTTAGCAAAACCCAGGCAGCCTGACTCCATAGGCCTTGCTTAAAGAAGTAATATTTATAAACTGTCCAGCACAGAGGTGATACAAACAAGAGTTCAATAAATGCCTAAAGAGTACTTCATACCCAAAATCGTCTCCCGCCAATCAAACTAGACTTACTCTGGTTCTGCATAACCAACTGTCAAATTATTGTTCCATGAAGAAACGGTGGAATGGGTAGAGATCAGAATAGAGTGAATAACTGGTAAATATACTTCATGGCAGATAGTAACAGGATGTGGCATTTGGCTATTTCCACATTTGTTTGCATAACATTTTTTTCACAGTTCTAAAGCACAAGAACCATTCTAAGCTGGTGAAAGCATAAGGCACAACTATGATCCAGGCCTCCAATTTGCTGTGGAGCAGTGGTTCTCAACCTTTACGGTATATCTGAACCACCTGGGGGTTTTTAACAGCACTATAGTTGCCCAGGCTCTATTCTTGCAGATTCTATTTCAAGTGGTCTGGAGTAAGCACTCATGCTTTTTTCACAGCCCCCCAGATGCAGCTAGGTTTGCAAACCACTGTCCAAGATGCTCTCACACTTCCGCTCAGTTCAACACACACTCACTGAGATTCTAAGCACTACGAATCAGGCTAAGTTAACAAGTCAGACTCCACTCCCTAATAATATTGGCAAAGAAACCAATATCAGAGATTTATTCCAGCCCAAACCAAATAAATTACCGGGTGAAAAAAATGCCCTGGCATAGTTTGCCATACAAAACAACTTCCTGTATCTTCCCGTCCATAGCCTAGAGACTGATTCTGAGCCATGAGAATTCAGAACCAGGGGAAAATGCCAGTCTGAAGCATCTGCCACACTCCTAGCACACCCCCAAAAGTGCCCAGCTACATTTCACATCCACTGTCCTAACAGGTGTCGAAATAGGGAAGAGCAGTGCAATACAGAAAACAGAGCCTGCTGGGCATTAAAAGCCTGGGGAAGGCCGGGCGCGGTGGCTCAAGCCTGTAATCCCAGCACTTTGGGAGGCCGAAGCGGGCGGATCACAAGGTCAGGAGATCGAGACCTTCCTGGCTAACACGGTGAAACCCCGTCTCTACAAAAAAATACAAAAAAAAAAAACTAGCCAGGCGAGGTGGCGGGCGCCTGTAGTCCCAGCTACTCGGGAGGCTGAGGCAGGAGAATGGCGTGAACCCGGGAGGCGGAGCTTGCAGTGAGCTGAGATCTGGCCAGTGCACTCCAGCTTGGGTGACAGAGTGAGACTCCGTCTCAAAAAAAAAAAAAAAAAAATCGTGGGGAATTTCAGTCCTAGCCCTGCTACCAATCGGTCTGGTCACTTCTCTCTGGTCCTGGTGTGGCCCACAGTTACGCGAGAGGGTGAGGTATAAAAACACAGATGTCAGGCAAGCTCCAGCATCCAAAATACATAGAAATTAAAAAGCATTAAGGTGATATCAAGGAATGTATGCCATCAACCAGAAAAGTCACTGAAGTATTCCTTTTTCCATTCTTAAGAAATAAAAAGTGGAAGCAGAAAATTGAGCAATCAGCCTACCAAGTTGACTGGGGCAACAGAATACAATCACGGATTCTGCTCACAACAGCGGGGGTGACAGACCAACAGGAGAACTGCAGAGCGTCCCTCTCTCCTCTGTCCACCCATGCCACCAGCACGTGAGTGCGTCCACATGCAGCGCCCAGTCTCCTGTTCCACTGACGCCAGCGTCCACTCACCACAAGCCTACTAAGTGTCACATGTGCTATGATGCTCTCTCATCTCATCACCATAGACATCCCTGCTGGAGGTGAGCATGTGATAGACAAAAATCACAGAGGCCTAGGGAGGTTGAGACCCGCATTCCCACTGTGGTGAGGGTGTGCTTGAGAGGGACCCCACGACTGGGCCCTCCATGCCGCTCTCCTCAGTAATCACTCCCAGACCAGAGCAGCGAGGGGGAATTTTCTTCCTCTCACTATTTTCAGCCCCTTGGCTGACCCAGCATTCCCCAGAAAGCTATGAAGTCCTGGCAGCTCTGAGGCCACAAAGCCATAAACGCACAGGACACACAGCCCATCTGTCTCTAATGGGTCTTTTACTTGTCATGCTGGTCATTTCTAAGAGCAGATGGCTTAAGAAAGACATGGCAAGTTACCACGAAATGACCCCTCCACTCCTCCCTGGGGGAAGGCTGACTAGCGAGCAGTCAGGCCGGCTTTCTTCCCCCACTCCCTGCATTCTTGTCCCCAAGGAGCCACAGACAATCCCACCAAATATAGGCAGGAGACAGCCGCCTCCTTCCTACAGCTGGAGGGGGCAGGGTCCTCTCGGGCCTTTCTATCTGCATGAAAACCAAACTGTGAGCTGTACTGACCCGGGCCTCACCCATGTTGCAGGCATGTACAACACAGGTGCCCAGTGGTATCATCAGGCAGAACTACGAATGTGCTTTCCATCGTTTTCATACAATGATTCCAGAACCGCTATCCACACAGCTCCACTTCTCACACACAGGACGTGCTTCAGGGATTCCACAGCATTTTCACCACGCCCCTCATCCGCTCCTCCCAGCAGCCTTGTGTGATCCCTTGAGTATACTTCCTCATACTGAGGTTTGAAACCAAAACTTTCCCAAGAACATCCAGCTAGTGTTAGAACCAGGATATGAGGGCTTCTGATTCTAGAACCAGTGTTTTGCCACTATTCCACACGGGCCCCTCCAGGGATTTCTGCCTGATCTTAAAATGAAGACAGCAAATCTGTCTCTCTACAGTCCTGGGGTTCCCTATAGACAAGAAGTAAAACTTCTAACAGAAAGCTTAGACTTATTTGGAAAGCTACCTGGGATATTTCTTTTAAGTTAGTTTGTTCATGTTTTGGAAAGATTGTTCCAATGGCAATGTGGGGCATGAAGTGTAGAAAGGATTCCATGATGAGACAGAGAAACAATTCGGTGGCCCTTACAACAGTTCAAATGAGGCATGAGGCACAACCAGAAAGGACAGAGGGAAAATGCATTGGAAAGAAATGCAAAATGAAGTCCACTCAGACCCAGCATGGAGAAAAGGGGATTAAGGATGATGGTGGTTTCTAGTTTGAAAGACGGATGAACAAGGATGTCATGAACTACTGCAGAGTGGTATCTGGGGCCTGAGTGCACCAGTTTGTTTAACCATTCACCTGCTGAGCAGTCTCCAGGCTGTTTCCAGTTTCTAGCCTTTATAAATAATGCTGCTATGAACAGATACATAAAGGCTTTTGTGTGAACATAAGTCTTCATTTCTCTGGGATAACTGCCCATGAATGTGAGTGCTGCATCCTATGGCAATTGCACGTTTAGTTTTTTAAGAAACTGTCAAGCTGTTTTCCAGAATGGCTCTACCATCTTCCATTCCCACCAGCCAAGTGTGAGAGATCCCGTTTCCCAGCATCCTCACCAGCATTGGTCTTGTTACTACTTTTTATTTTAGGCATTCTGATAGGTGTATAGTGACGTGGCTTTAGTGTGCATTTTTTCTGACGGCTCATGATGTTGAACATCTTTTCATGTGCTTGTATGTTATCTGAAATGTCTCTTCAGGTCTTTTATTCATTTTCAAAGTAGATGGTTTGGTTTCACTGCTGAATTTTGATAGTTCTTTATAGATTATAGATATGAGTCCTTTATCAGACATGTGATTTGCAAATAGTTTCTCCCAGTCTCTAGCTCCTCTCTTCATCTTTATTTTCCATTTTAGTCCATGATCCATTTTGAGTAAATTTTTGTACGAGGTATGAGGTTTAGATCAGAGTTCAGGTTTTTTTCCTATGAATAATCAGGTAGCCAGTAACTTTTTTTAAGAGACAGGGTCTCACTCTGTCACCCAGGCTGGAATGTAATGACAAGATCAGAGCTCACTGCAGCCTCAACTCCTGGGCTCAAGTTATCCTCCTGCCTCAGCCTCCTGGAATAGCTGGAACCACAAACAGGTGTCATCATGAACAGTTGATTTTTTTTAGTTTTTGTAGAGACAGGGTCTTGTGCCATGTTACCCAGGCTGGTGTGGAACTCCTAGGCTAAAGTCATCATCCCACTTACATGGGGCCAGGCAGTGGCACATGCCTGTAATCACAGCACTTTGGGAGGATGAAGCAGGAGAATCACTTGAACCCAGGAATTCCAGACCAGCCTGAGCAACAGAGGGAGGCCCTGTCTCTGCAAAAAATTTTAAACATTAGCTGGGCATGGTATTGTACACCTGTGGTCCCAGCTACTTGGGAGGCTGAGGTGGGAGGATCTCTCGAGCCTATGAGGCTGAGGCTGCAGTGAGCCATGATCGCACCACTACACTCCAGCCTGGGAGAAAGTGAGACCCTGTCTCAAAAAAAAAAAAAAAAAAATGCTAGAGCATCACCCATATTAAAGACAGGTATTGTCTTTTTGAAAATTTAATTACAGTTATATAATGGACATGTAAAATGTCCAGTTTGAAAGTTTGAAACATATACAACTCTAAGTATTCTTACCTTAAAATTCTGATTCCTACCCAAGATATCGCATACTGTTTACATAAGTATCACAATGCCTGGACAACAACTAAAACTGTGTACGAGGGAGAAAAATGAGCATGTATGCCTATTAGTTAAGGTATATTTCCCCCTTATTACATAAAAAAGTCATCACGGCAAACCCCTGTGACTATCTAAAGCAAGCCTACAGTTTTACTTCTCTGTATTATAAAATGCAAGGCTAAAATTCAAATACTAAACATTTCCTGAAGCCAAGGGTAGTTTACTTAAAATAAATACCTAGCGTCTATATCAAAAATATGAAAAAGTTAGCTACTTCATAGCCATTCCAATCTAAGTTCAACTTTTTCTTTTTTAATTGACACATAACTGTGTACTGTACATATGTATGGAGCACACATAGTGATGTTATAATACATGTAATGTATGTGATCAGTGTAATTAACATATCCACCATCTCAAACATTTATCATTTCTTTGTGTTGATAGCGTTCAATACACTTCCTCCAATTATCTGGAACTACTTTTTTTTTTTTTTCTTTTGAGACAAAGTCTTGCTCTGTTGCCCAGGCTGGAGTGCAGTGGTGTGATCTCAGCTCACTGCAACATCTGCTTCCCAGGTTCAAGCTATTCTCCTGCCTCGGCCTCCCTGGTAGCTGGGGTTACAGGCACCCACCACTATGCCCGGCTAATTTTTGTATTTTTAGTAGAGACGGGGTTTCACCAGGTTGGCCAGGCTGGTCTCAAATTCCTGACCTCAGGTGATCCACCCAACTCAGCCTCCCAAAGTGCTAAGATTACAGGCCACCGGGCCCAGCCTGAAACTATATATTCTTGTTAACTATAGTCATCCTATGTTATAGAACACTAGAACTTATTCCTATCCAGCTATAATTTTGTATCCTTTAACAAATTTCTCCCTATCTCTCTTCCCCCACCCTTCTCACCCTCTAGGATCCTCTGTCTACTTTCAACTTCCATGAGATCCCCTCCTTTTTGCCTTCCACATAAGAGAACATGTGCTGTGTAACTTTCTGTCCCTGGCTTATTTCATAATATCTTCCAGTTCCATCCACGCTGCTGAGAATAACAGGACTTCATCCTGTGTTATGGCTGAATAGTACTCCACTGTGTATCAAGACCACATTTTCTCTATCCATCATCTGCTGTTGGACATCAAGGCTGGTTCCATATCTTGGCTATGGTGAACAGTGCTGCAGGAAACACAGAGGTGCAGATGCCCCTCCGACATCTTTTTCTTTGATTTCTTTTTCTTTGGGTATCTACACTGTAGTGGGACTGCTGGATCACACTGTAATTTCATTTGCAGTTTCCTGAGGAACCTCCATACTGTTTGCCATAGTGGGTGCCCTAGCTTACTCTTACTCTTTTTCCTTTTTCTCTTCGAGACATAGTCTCACTGTGGCCCAGGCTGGAGTACAGTGGTGTAATCTCGGCTTGCTTTCTGTAGCGTCTGCCTCCCGGGTTCCAGTGGTTCTCATGCCTCGGCCTCCTGAGTAGCTGGGATTACGGGCGCCCGTCACTGCACCGGGCAAATTTTTGTATTTTTTAGTAGAGATGGGTTTCACCACGTTGGCCAGGCTGGTCTTGAACTGGCCTCAAGTGACCCGCCCACCTCAGCCGCCCAACAGTGCTGGGACTACAGGTGTGATCCACCGCTCCCAGCTAATTTTTGTGTTTTTAGTAAAGACGGGGTTTCACCATGTTGGCCAGGCTGGTTTCAAACTCCTGACCTCAAGTGATCTGCCCGCCTCGGCCTCCCAAAGTGCTGGGATGTCAGCGTGCGCCCCGCGCCCAGTCAGCTGCTCTAGTGTACACCCCCCTACAGTGTGTAAGACCTCCCTTTTCTCCATATCCTCGCTAGCACTTGTTATTTTTTGTCTTTTTGATAATACTCATCCTAACAGGTGAGATGATACCTCACTGTGGTTTTGATTTCCATTTCTCTGAATATAAGTGATACTGAGCATTTTTTTCACATATTTTTTGGCCATTTGTATGTCTTCTTTCAAGAAATGTCTGTTCGGTTGGGTGTGGTGACACAAACCTGTAAGTCCAGCACTCAGAACGCTAAGGCAGGAGGACCGCTTGAGCCTAGACCAGCCTAGGCAGCATAGCGAAACCCTAGCTCAAAAAAAAAAAAAAAAGAAGAAGAAGATAAAAGAAATATGTGTCTGCTCAACTTTTTGACCTCCAAAAATTAAGAGCCCATTTTGGAATCAGACAACCTGCCTGATTCAGAGACAATCTGTGTTTGGTTCTACTCTGCTACTTCCTATGTGAGTTTGGGAAGTTCCCTTAGCCACTTTGAGCTCAACTTCCCCAACATTAACCAGGAATAAGTACCACCTGCCTCTGCTGGTGAACGCTGAGGACAGAAAGGAGAACCTCCACAAGGCCACTTCACAATGCCACCTGGCGGAAGCCCCTCAATGCGGGGCTGGTAGGATCATCTGAAGCTAAGTACAACTTTCCTTTCCACTGTCCCAGGCCCACTCTGCATATGATTAGCAAGGAATAGCAAATAAAGGAAACCAAATACTTGCTGAATTTTTAAAAAGAAATTTTTGAAAAGGGGGGGTGGTAGAAAAATAGGAGGGAGAGGAGGGGAAGGAAAAGCAGCTGATCACAAATTATAGTCCAGGGCTCATCCCCGGCCTCCTCACTCAGGCAATCACCAGTCCCCACCTCCTGGGGAGGGATACTTTCTCGGCTGGCTTCACTCACATGGAAGGCACTGCCACAGGTGTTCAGAAACCAGGAGCACCTTGAAATGGGCAATGTGCTTTGGGTAGGAGACCTACAATTTCCCCAAAGAAACCACGGCACAAAAGTGACCCACATAGGAGGCACCAACGGCTGTAAATACTTGGTGGCAAAAAGTGATGTCATACCTTCCGTACAGGAGACACACACCCAAATAAAACTTGCCAAAAGAGCAGAGAAAAAAATACAGCAGACATCCAGTGCCATTCTGTTACAGAAATATTTATATCCCAAAGCCAGGGACCTCTCTGGAACACTGTGTTTATTTCCACGTTTCATGGAAGATGTTTGAGTGCACTCACATGTATCTCAACAAACTTCCAGTCCCTGCTCTAAACCCTGTGGCTCCTCAGCAAAACCCAAAAACAAGTGTCAGTTTTCCTTCCAAATGGGAAATTTCCCGACCTAGCGAAACCAGCATCAAATCCACTTATTATGAGATAGCTGATTACAGGCGAAGCCCTCTAGTCCCAGGTTGACTCCCTTCCTGCAGGAACGGGAAGGATGGGCATAGCACTGACCTGCCAGACCACATCTCCAGGCAGTTTGAAACCATGGATGCTCAGGTGAGCCATGATAAAAATCAAAACCAAATCTCTCTGAAAAGTGTACATGTCAAGAGCCACACCTCGGACCAGACTCAGCAGAAATGGATGTTTCAAGGTTTGTTCAGAGACCTCCTCTCCATGCCCCCTCTCCCCGGGACCTCCCTCCTTGCACTAGCGGCCCAGGGCCAATGGGCCGCTCCCTTGCCTCTACCCCAGTGCATTTTCAGGAACACCTCCCAGACTGTACCAGACCCTGAAATGTATTCACTAAAGGCCCTATTTCTTCAAATGATCATAAATCACCTGACTATAACAACAATTGTTTTAAAAGTGTTCTCTCTCTCTCGGGAATCGTGCCATGAGTTTCAGCAAGCAGCTTTGCTTCTCTCTACTGCAATTCTATCATGTACAAAATGTTAACAATTACTGTGTTCACCCATAGCATTGTTGTAAAAAGCCTTAAGATCCACTTCATGTAGCCTGTCTGGAGCACAGACCCTGTCACATGGTAAATGCCCACTGAAGGTGAGTTATCTGTAGCTATTATTACCTGCCACTCCAGCGAACAAAAGGAGTCGATCAGGTCTCATCGTATCATCATGAAAGGATGTCCATGTAGACTGCGGAGTGGGAGTAGGGGACTCAGTGTTTCTCAGGTACTATTTTGGTTTTTACAAATTGTACATGTATATTTGTAGTTACACTGAAAAAGATCTGGAAGGAAATACACCCAGTGTTAACAGTGACTACCCCAAAGATACATTCATCCAAACACACAACAGAAAAACACTCACTATCTTTCTGTCTTCCATATCATTTGAACTATTTTCCATAAGCATCTATGGCTTTTGTAAAGTTTTTGAAAGGAATTTATTGCAATTTTTTCTGGAGAAACAAGCAGGAGCATGAAAAAGGTGGAAACAGAAGGTAAAATGGAATGGGACTCAATGGAATTGAGTCCCAGCCAGGATCAGCAGGCACACGAACCACACACCTCTCACTACAACTCAACACCAGCTCTCTCTTCTCTTGGTCCAATGGCCCAAGATTTAGAGATAAAATATTTATTGTGATCACATCAATCACACCAAGGAGCTTGGAACCACCGTTTCAAACTCCTCTGGTTCTGTGCACCTGCCCGGGGCTGTCAGCTTTCCTCCTGTGTCTTTGGCTGGCGTATAATCCCCTAGTGGTGGAAATGCACCCTGACACTTAGCCATCATCTCCACAACACTCAGCACTGCATAGAGACCAGAGCAGTGATGCCCACTCGGACTGTGATTCTACTTATAAAGCAAAGGACCAGGGACCAGATGTGACTTGTCTTTGGTAACTCACCAGCTGTTGCTTGAACCAGAACAAAGCCAGGTCTCCTGATGCCCAGAAAAGACCTAGTCCCTATCCCACTAGAAACGCGGTGAAAATGTTTTGCTTGCTGTGAAAACATGCACTACTGGAGAAGATGAATTCAACTTCTCATGGAGCCACTCAGCCCAGATCACCAGGAAACAGGACTGCCGGATGAGACACTCGGCCCAGGTCACCAGGAAACAGGGCTGCCGGATGAGACACTCGGCCCAGCTCACCAGGAAACAGGGCTGCCAGATGAGACACTAAGACCCAGATCACCAGGAAACAGGGCTACCGGATGAGACACTAAGACCCTCCACTAGAAAGGAAATCTGGTTGGGCAGTGGAGGGAAATTCACACAGGTTACCCTGGCCCAACGGCAGCAACAACATGAACAAAACAAAAAATACCTGACTGGAAAGCCATAGCCTGGCTAGCAAATTCGAAACAGAGCCACAATCCTAGCAGCACACATCACTGCAACACAGAGCTTCAGTCAGTGTGCACACACTTTAAGTAGAAATGTAAAATGTCCATGTTTTTGGAACAAGGGGGCTATTTTTGTGTGTGTGTGATGTCAAACAAAACAGCTCAGAAGAAACTGTTGGCAAGGAAATAGAAATAGGCGCCCTTACACATTGACAGTGAGATAACGGTATGGCCCTAACGGAAGGGAATCGAGCAACACCCATCAACATTTAAAATGCGTAGAACCCTGGATCCCACAATTCCATTTCTAGCAATGCATCCTATGAACATATTCATCCAAATATGCAAGAATTACGTACAACTCAGCATTGATTAATCCAAACGGTTGGGAACAACCTAAATATTTACCAGTGGGGAACTGGTGGAGAACAGTGTTTATCTTATGCCAACATCTGTGTTTTTAAAAAGAAGATACATAGGCTGGGCGCAGTCGCTCACACGTGTAATCCCAGCACTTTGAGAGGCTAAGGCAGGTGGATCACGAGGCCAAGATATCCAGACCATCCCGACCAACATGGTGAAACCCTGTCTCTACTAAAAATACAAAAATGATCTGGGCGTGGTGGCACACGCCTGTAGTCCCAGCTACTCAGGAGGTTGAAGCAGGAGAATCACTTGAACCCGGGAGGCGGAGGTTGCAATGAGCTGAGATCACGCCAGCCTGGTGACAGAGCAAGACTCCATCTTGGAAAAACAAACAAACAAACAAACAAAACTGGCAGCAGTGGTCACAGGGCAGTGACTGAAGTAGGACTGCCTTTCACTCTCCAGGACCTTTTGAATGTCGCTCATATTACATATTCAAAATATATGACTACAGCAAATATTTTCAAAGTAACTATGAAAAACTGGGGAAATAATAATATCTAACACACAGGACTGCTGCATAATGAAAGGATGAAAAACATTAAGCACTATCAGAGTTCAAAGGAAAAAGATTAACTCTAGCTTGGATGTCAGAGCGGGGATTGTGTAAAGGAAGTGAGTATTTCAAGTCTGGAAGGATGGAGAAGATTTTAAGAGGCAGAAGTGTGGAGACGATGTCCCAGATGGAGATAAGAACATAGGCGAAGACGATGAAGAGATGAGAAGGTACAAATTCTAAGTGCAGCTCTCAGGCTGGGCTTCAGAACAGGGCGTAGGCAACAAGCTGGAGTGCAAGGCTGATGGCGGGAATGGGAACACTGAAACCCAAACTTGCATATCACGCCCGGATCATGAGCCTTGAATGCCAAGCCAGGGAACCCGTCCTTGATCTTAACAATGAAAAATCACTGGGCTGGGTGTGGTGGCTTCTGCCTGTAATCCAGTGCTTTGAGAGGCTGAGGTGACAGGACTGCTTGAGGTCAGGAGTTTGAAACCACTAAACACAGCAAGACTCTGTCCTTACAAAATATTTAAAAATTAGCTAGGCAGGATAGCACACCTGTAGTCCCAGCTACTCAGGAGGCTGAGGCGGGAGGATCACTTTAGCCCAGGAATTTAGGGTTACAGTGAGCTGTGATGGCACGCCTGCATTCCAGCCTGAGCAACAGGGCAAGAGCATGTCTCAAAAATAAAATGAAATGAAATAAAATCACTAAAAGTTTGTGTAGACATATAGTATAAAATCATACCATATATGATTTAATCCAGATATATAATATAAATTAGAGAGGGAAAAGAGAAATTAGGAAGCTATTATAAGAAGACAAGACTCAACTAAGACATGAGCAAAGGCCCTGGGTTCACAGTGCTATCTTTATATAAAGGAATGAACTACCACATTTATTTTCATGGCATCACCAACTTAAACACAGGCTACAGTATTCTGGAACCATCTCTGTATCAGTCAAATCAGATGGCCATAATACCATAGGCAAATACCATAATAAACACCATAGGCTGTGTGGTTTAAACATTAGTTTATTTCTCACAGCTCTGGAGGCTGGAAGTCCAAGATCAAGGTGTCGGCTAACTCAGTTCCGGGACAGGGACCTCTTCCTGGCTTGCAGACAGCCACTTTCTCTTGTTTCCTCACACCAGGGCAGTGGGAGCTCTCTGCTTTCTCTTTTTTTTTTTTGAGACAGAGTCTCACTCTGTCACCAGGCTGGAGTGCAGGGGCACCATCTCAGCTCACTGCAACCTCCGACTCCCTGGTTCAAGCAACTCTTCTGCCTCAGCCTCCCGAGTAGCTGGGATTACAGGCACGTGCCACCACACCCACCTAATTTTTGTATTTTTAGTAGAAACAGGGTTTCAGCATGGTCTCAGTCTCCTGACCTCGTGATCTGCCCACCTCGGCCTCCCAAAGTGCTGGGATTGCAGGTGTGAGCCACCACACCCGGCCTGGTTTCTCTTCTTCTAAGGGCACTAATCCTGTCAGACCAGGGCCCACGCTCATGGCCTCATCTAACCCTAATCACCTCCCAAAGGTCCTATCCCCGAATACCATCACACTGGCAGTTAGGGCTCCAGTACAAGAATCTGGGGGAGACATAAACATTCAGTTTATAACAATGTCTTTTCAATCCTGTTGAAAAAAACAACCAAATGAGTAGGCGACAAAGTACCTTCTATGTAAACAAGTCAGGACTTTTCATATTTCTGCTAACACATTAAGGTCAATTTAAAATGTCTGATAACAAGAGTCAGAAGCAGAGATAAACGAAAGTTAGTTACTCTGCATTTTAGGCCCACATTGAGCTGTCTTTCAATGACATTGTAGCACAAAGAACACTGCTTTCTATTCCTGGTTTGGCCACCAAAAAAGCTGGAAAATTTCCCTGTATTTCCATTTATCTTGAAAGTCACTGGGCTGACCTAGCAGACCTCCAAGGTCCCTTCCATTCACAAATTCCACAAATAACTTCCTAACAACAGATGCTACACAAATAAACTACACTGACGAAGGGGAAAGCTAACACTAGCAAACAACGAGATGCACACAAGGCAAGATGTATAGAGAAGTGGATCAACCACAAACTGGTGGATGATGAGCCGGCGGTGGATAAAAACACATTCCCCAACGATGGACAGAGAGGCAATGGCACTGAGGTAGTATTGTTGAAGATTTACCTTTTAAATCTTCAAGATAAATGGCCCAATTGTTTATATTCATTCTGATTAAATGTGAACGTGAAAACTTCCTCCAGGGGACACAGACATCTAAAAAGTTCCCAATGTATCCAATTTGTCATTTGATATTTTTACTGACAAGAAAAATGAGGGACTGAATATACACACAGACCATGCCTGATCATATGTATAAAGACAGAACTCAGACCACAACCTGTAGCTGCCCACCCAGGAAACCAAACCCCTATCTACAGTAAACAGCCAGGAGGCCAGCCAGGCTAGCACATCAGACAGGAAGCCAGACTGCTCTCTCTCCACAACCCAGAAACTAAACCACGACTCTGTCCCACGCGGCCAGGACTTCACTCAAAACTGACCGCCACCCTAATTTTGGTCCCTGTTTCCTGTTAGGATAATTCAGAGAAAGCCAAATATGCCCCTAACCAATCACATAGGGCAACCCACTTCTGCACAGCCGCCTGCAGCTCCCACAACAGCCTCCAGTGGGAGCCGTTCTTTTCCATCCTGAAGCTTCCCCACTCCTCATCCGCCACTCACTTACATGTCAGTCTCTGCCACACGCAAGTGACGGTGCCAACTCCCTTGCCGCAGCAGCTCTGAGAAAGTCGCCTCTGCCTGTCTCATGTGGGCGGCCTTCCTTTATTTCCCCCAAAGAATAAATCTTAAATGACGGGCTTCTCTCTATATGGCCAAGCTATACAATTCAGAAGCCCAGCATGGCAGATTCCAAGCCTGGAAATACCATACACCCCTCAGGTCTTCTTTCCACAAAACACAGGTTCCTTGAGCTTTTTTTTTTTTTTTTTTTTTGAGGCGGAGTCTCGCTCTGTCGCCCAGGCTGGAGTGCAGCGGCCAGATCTCGGCTCACTGCAAACTCCGCCTCCCAGGTTCACGCCATTCTCCTGTCTCAGCCTCCCAAGTAGCTGGGACTACAGGCGCCCGCCACCTCGCCCGGCTACTTTTTTGTATTTTTTTTAGTAGAGACGGAGTTTCACCGTGTTAGCCAGGATGGTCTCGATCTCCTGACCTCGTGATCCGCCCGTCTCGGCCTCCCAAAGTGCTGGGATTACAGGCTTGAGCCACCACGCCTGGCTAGCTAAGTTTATTAAACATTAATAAAATCTAGAAAACCATAAAGAAAATCTGGTCGCATTTTGAAGCCCTCTCCAAAGATCAGATTCCCCAAAAGAATAAGTTGCATGGGGCATATAACAAATACCTTTTCCTAAATTAAGATAAGAATGCAAATCAAAAGAAAGGCAAAATCCTACTGAGTGAAGCAAAAATTGTTATTCAGTAGCTCAATACTTGACCAAATGGCTATTTTTAATCCCTATAATCATCCAAATAACTAGGAATAGCAGAGAAAATTGTGTCTCCTTTCTACAGAGACACGTGACTTTAAGAAACTCAAGCACATCAACTCCCACCTTACCAAACAGATAAATTGGAAAGGAGCTTAGTATTTTATTTTTAAATTATTTATTTACCTTTTTAATTTTTAGAGAAAGGGTTTCACTCCATCACACAGACTGGAGTGCAGTGGCATGATTATAGCTCACTGCAGCTTCTAATCTTGAGTTCAAGTGATCCTCGCACCTCAGCCTCCCAAAGCGCTGGCATTACAGGTGTAAACCACAGCACTCGGCCTGACTATTTTAACGAATTAATTACCATATTCCTTAGAATTGTAGCTCCTTTATAGGTCATTCAACATGTGATGCAATTTTTTACAAGTGGTTTTTTTTTTTTTTTTTTGGAGTCTCACTCTGTAGCCCAGGCTGGAGTGCAGTGGTGCAATCTCGACTCACTGCAACCTCCACCTCCCGAGTTCAAGTGATTCTCCTGCCTCAGCCTCCCAAGTAGCTGGGACTACAGGCATGTGTCACCACACTCAGCTAATTTTTTGTATTTTTAGTGGAGACGCGGTTTCACCGTGTTAGCCAGGATGGTCTCCATCTTCTGACCTCGTGATCTCCCTGCCTTGCCCACCCAAAGTGTTGGGATTACAGGTGTGAGCCACCACACCCAGCCCCCAGTGGTAATTTTAAACTATGCTTCAAGCCATTACACAAAGCCAAGTACATCTACTCAAGGCATTCTCAAATTTCCATTTACTCCCATTTTACTCAACAAAATAAAATGTTAAATTGGAACATATTTCACATGACACTTAAAAGATCAACAAAATGCTCCTGAAAAGTTCTGAGCTCAACAACTCCATGAATGAGAAAAAAACAAACCAACTGGATATAGTGAAAATGCTGCACATAAAACACAATTGTGAAGAAGATGCAAGATATTGCGAAAAAGCTGCTTAAGGTTTCATCATAGATACTTGTCCTTAACTCTGAGTTAAAGTATATACTCATGTAACTCAACTCGTTTAAAAGGAAACAAAGAGGAAGAAGAAAAAGAACTTCCACTTTAGAATTCACATTTTCAAAAGCCTCCATTATTTACACCATTGCCGGGAAGAGAATTTTTCTCTGCTATATTTGCTTGAAAGAATTAAAGGTGTAGGGCAACAATTCTTGGAAATTATGTAGTTTACGATTCTCAAAAGTGAGAAAAATGAAGCCCAGAAGAGAAGGTCTTCCAGGAAAATTCCAGAGCCGGAGGTAGACCCAGTACATTGTTTTTGTTTTTGTTTTTGTTTTGAGACGAAGTCTCACTCTATGGCCAAGGCTGGAGTGCAGTGGAGCCATTTCAACTCACTGCAACCTCTGCCTCCTGAGTTCAAACTATTCTCCTGCCTCAGCCTCCTGAGTAGCTGCGATTACAGGCGCCCACCACCACGCACAACTAATTTTTGTATTTTTAGTAGAGACAGAGTTTCACCATGTTGGCCAGGTTGGTCTCGAACTCCTGACCTCAAGTGATCCGCCTGCCTAGACCTCCCAAAGTCTTGGGATTACAGGAGTGAGCCACCGCACCCAGCCTACCTGGTAAGTTTTAATCAAGTACTCTGAACTATGCAACAAACACTAGGAAGTAATAGAAAAAAAATTAATCTAAAAACCCTCTGGAGAGTCAAAGAATTGCAGATTTTAAATAGCATGAATACTTGGATTCATGGTATTGAAAAAGGACCTCGCACTTACCCGCATGTACAAACTGTCTGCCCACCTCTATCAGAGCATTTTTCAAGCTGTGCTGCAGTTAACTATGTACTGCCCAAAGCCAATCTATCCCTGCAGATCATAAGCTCTTAAAGACCAGGACTTCAGGAGAACAAGCAAAACGTCAGAGAGAAGGGAGCCACCGAAACAGAATTCATAGCCATGGGTCGGCAGGAGCTGATGACTGGAGGTGCGCTGTAGCCTTGGGGTCTGGGACAGCGGAGGGCAGAGAAGGCAAAAGGGCCTGCATGACACGCTACACGGCTAGGAACCACAGCTGCGGTGATTAGTTCAGTTTTGTCTCGTATGCCTGTTACTTATACACCATCTCTTGTTCAGAAAGAACTTCAGGTTGAGTATTTGGACTCCTTGAGCCTTCTGCTGTTTGTCTCCGGGACGTTTAACACTCTTAAAAGGGGAAAACTGTCCAGTTCGATTTTGTTTCCTGGGACATTACAGGTTTTTCAAAAGTTTGATGAAAGCATTCACTAAGGAGTGATTCCACTTTCTCTGGTGGCTGAGAAATACAGGGTCTGATGGGCAGCATCAGGTCTTCCCATCAAGCTGAGGTCACAGTCTCCCCACCCACGGACCTCACCCTCGCTCTCCCCTCACAAATCTGACCTCTAACTGTAACTGCCTTGGCCTCATTCCGTGGATGTGGATGCTCCTGTGGGAAACGCATGTTCAGCCCGCCAAATTCTTGGGAGAGTTTCTTCCACTCTCCAGGCACTGAGAGCTACAAAGTTCAATCTGCCTTTCAGATTTTTCTTTTCTTCCCATTACTAATGGAAGAAATCAAGAAGCGCCAGGCAGAAGGGCCCTTCTCCCTCCAATCAGAGCCCAGCCCGGGGCCAGAGCAGGAAGCGCACCGGTGGGATGAGCGGTGACAGCCCCTCGCCCCCCGGGACCCGCCGGCCTACGGCAGCTGCGCGACAGCCGTAGGCCCGCACCTCTCGCTTCCTCCCGCCGGGGATGTGAGAGGATAAATCACGGGGCCGGGGCAGTGCGCCCCCACCAACCACTTCCCCCGCACACGGACCCCCACTACACGCGCGTCTCTGGCGGGGTCGACTCAGACGAGCCACGGGGCGGCGCACAGCCCCACTAGCAGGACGGCCAGGACCCACGCGCGCGGGTCCACGCAGCCACCTATATAGGTGACAAAACAGCCGTTATGTGGGGCCGGGAAAGAGCCCCCACCCAGAGTCACGGACCCCCTAGTAGGAGGGTCCGCGCAGTCCCCTCGGTGAGTCTGGCGAAGCAGTGTCACTGCCAGGAAAGCGGCGGAGTCTCCCCCTCACGTGACGCGGTCCCCGCCCGACGATGAGTCCTCGCAGGGCCCCCTCTGCCGCACGCGGGACCAGCCACGCCGCCGGGGGACCGGCAGAAGCCAGCGCCCAGGTCCATGCAGTCCCCTCCGCGGCAGACGGGAGGAGCCGGGGAGCAGTGGGGACCGGCCCTCACCCGCAGGACGACCAGGACCCCGCGCGGGCCCACGCGGTATTGCAGAAGGTGCGAAGCCCCCGGTGCCACCCGAGGCCGAGACAAAGCCCAGGCGCACGGACCTCGGATCCCGACCCCGGAACCTGCGGGGCCCAGCTCGTAGCCGCCATGCCCGGGGCAGGGACCCCGTCGCCCGTCGAGCCGTCTCACCTCAGGCCGCCGCCTCGCAGCGTTCGCTCCTCGCCGCGGCGCCTGGGCCGACTGGAGCGCAGCTGAGCAGCCCACAGAGCCGGGGTAGCCTCAACAATGGAGCCCCGGGGCGTGGCCGCCGGCGCCGCCGCCGCCGCCGCTTCAGACCGTGTTCCCCGCTCAGGATCCGGCTCCGATCAAGGAGCTGCAGCTGGCTCGGGGCTGCGGCCGGGACACACAACGCACAGGCGCACACGACCCCTCCCTCCGCACGCCGCCCCGCTCCCCGGCCAATGGGGAACGAGCTATGCGGAGGGGCGCGGCTTGGGGGAACAAAGGGAAGTTGGGTGGAGCGGCGCTGGGACTGGGTGTACCGGGTCCGCGAGAGGACCGGACCCAAGAGCTGGCCGGATCCTGGCCTCCTAGAAGACCCAGCTCAACGTCCTCCTGGAGTCTGCTCTACAGGACGCGCTCATCTCAAGCCCAGAACTCAGGCTTTTAGGGCAGAGAGCGAGAGACAGGCTTGCTTTCCAAAAAGGGAAACTGAGGTCCAAGGAATAGGATTGCCTGCTGCGCGAAGTCACGTAGTCCCATTCACTCGTTCACCTTGTCATTCAGCAAACATTTGGAAGCACGTATGGTGGGCGTTAGGAGTGAAGTAGGGTCGGGCGCGGTGACTTGCGCCTGTAATCCCAGCACTTTGTGGGGCTGAGGCAGGTGGATCATTTGAGGCCAGGAGTTCGAAACCAGCCTGGTCAACAAGATGAAACCCCGTCTCTACTAAGAATACAAAAACTTAGCCGATCGTGATGGCGTGTACCTGTGGTCCCAGCTACTAGGAAGGCTGAGGCAGGAGAATCGTTTGAACCCGGGAGGTGGAGGTTACAGTGAGCTGAGATCCTGCCACTGCATGCACTCCAGCCTGGGCAAAAGAGTGAGACTCTGTCTCCAAAAAAAAAAAAGTAATAGATGGGAAGTAGAAGCGAACTTAGGCCTTCCCTGAAGGAGCTCGGCCAAGGAGTACCTGAAATGTCTCTGCATCTCTTTTCTGCATCTCTTTAAGGTCTGATAAAGGAACCAGGAGCGAGCACTAATCACTTCCTTTTCCTGCCTCAGAGCTTTCATGTGTTTGCTGTTCCCCGCCTAAAATGCCAAGTACTAATGCATTTATTTATAGAAATGGGGTCTCCCTATGTTGCCCAGGCTGGTCTCAAACTCCTGGCCTCAAACTGTCCTCTCGTCTCAGCATCCCAAAGTGTTTGGATTACGGGCATGAACCACTGTCCCCAGCCCTGATCGTCCTTAAAACCTCTTTCCTCATCTTATTTGAGCTTCCTGCATCATGTGCCCCCACACCCTTGGTTTTCCTGGACCTCAATAGGTGCTCCTCTGTGGGTCCTGGGGACCCACCCCCTTCTCTGCCCAACTTGTATATGTCTGGGCTGAGGGCAAATGCCCTTCCATTTGCAGTGGGCACTGCCACAGGAAATCTCATGCCCTTTTTGGCTTCACAAACTATCCACATGCTCTGCTGCCTGCCAGAGACATTCATCCCAGTCAGATGCCCAGCCCTCACCTTTCCCAAAGCCCCAGCTGGACAAAGGGAAGCATCTGAAATTTTCCGTGGGCCAAAACATCACTCTTCCCACACACCTACACACTCATCACTCCCACACACCTACACACTCATCACTCCCACACACCACTACACACTCATCACTCCCACACACACCTACACACTCATCACTCCCACACTCACCTACACGCTCATCACTCCCACACACACCTACACGCTCATCACTCCCACACACACCTACACGCTCATCACTCCCACACACGCCTACACGCTCATCACTCCCACACCCGCCTACACGCTCATCACTCCCACACCCGCCTACACGCTCATCACTCCCACACCCGCCTACACGCTCATCACTCCCACACTCGCCTACACGCCCATCACTCCCACACACGCCTACACGCCCATCACTCCCACACACGCCTACACGCTCATCACTCCCACACTCGCCTACACCCTCATCACTCCCACACCCACCTACACGCTCATCACTCCCACACACACCTACACACTCATCACTCCCACACTCGCACCCACCACTGAAAGCCTGGCCTCTAATCTGATTTGCCTAACAAGGTCCCCGGATGAACAACACATGCTTCCCTACCTCTCCCCTGCTAAGGCCCCACCGTGTTCTGGGATGTACTAAGGGATCAGGAGAACAAAACCTCAGGGAGTGAAAGGACATTCTAGGGTGCAGGCCTTTGCATCCCCCTCCATGCCCTCACCCCTGCCTGACACACCCTCACCCCTGTACCTAGCCAGCTCCTACCAACCCTTAAAGTCTCACCAAATTCAGTGGTGGCAGCCACATCCTAAAGTGACTGACCCCCCAATGACCTATGCCCTTGTGTAGTCTTCCTGACCTTGAGTACGAGCAAAACCGGTGACTGTCTTTTAACCCATGGAGCCTGGCAAAAGCAATGGGATGTCACTGTCAGAGTGCATCACCTTTGCACACTGGAGAGAGAGGTTTTGCCTGCAGGTGCTGCAGGAGGGAGATGCTGTGCTGAGAAAGGACCTTTGGAAGGGCCCCGTAGGCAAGGAAGCAAAAAGCTGGACCCTTGCCAAGCGGGTCCGAGGAAAGGAATTCTGCCAATAACCTCAGCGGACCTGGAAATGGATTCTGTCCCGGTAGAACCTCAGATGAGGATGCAGCCCAGCTGCTTAGCGTGAGATCCCAAGCACAGGACCCACTAAAATGTGCTCAACTCCTAGCTTGCCAAAATTGGCTTAAAGGTGTGTGTTGTTTCAAGCTTCTAAGTTTTTAGTTATTGCCTAAATAACTATGAGGTTATTTGAGACAATATGAGACAATAACTTAGGTCCCCTCCCCATCACACACATTCTTCTTTCTGGCATTCATCACAATTATACTTACTGATTTAAAATCTCCCCCTTGGCTGGGTGCAGTGGCTCAGGAGTTCCAGACCAGCCTGACCAACATGGTGAAGCCCCATCTCTACTAAAAATACAAAAATTAGCTAGACGTGGTGGTGCAATCCTGTAATCCCAGCTACTCGGAAGGCTGAGGCAGGAGAATTGCTTGAATCCAGGAGGTAGAGGTTGCATTGAGCCGAGATTACACCATTGCACTCCAGCCTGAGTGACAAGAACAAAACTCTGTCTCAAAAAAAAAAAAAAAATTGTCTCTTGCCACTAGCATGAAGGTCCCCTGAGAAGAAAAATGGAAACTCTTGCTCATAACAGTGCCCCAAATGCCCAGCACGGTGTAGCTCTAGGGCAGTTGGTCGATGGTGGACGCTGCTGGTTGGAGGGCCCAGCTGGTCCTCCCAGCTGCCTTCTCCCTGGTCACATTCCATTATTGAGAACAGCATAATTTCTTGCCTTTCCAGAGTCCCTCTTAGTGGGGATTGGCCAAGTGACATTGTCCTACCCCGGGAGACATAAGTGGAAGTTGGCTGAAAGGTTTCTAGCCGTGGTGTGCTGGGGCGATTTGAACCAGGACATGAGAGTTGACTGTCCATTGTTCAGGAATTCTGCAAGTTGGTTGTTCAACACATTCAGTACTTAAAAATATTAAATAATATAAATGCGCAAATTAAAAAATGCATTAGACCAAATGCAGTGGCCCACGTCTAACACATTGGAAGCCTGAGGCAGGAAGATCACTTGAGCCCAGGAGTTCAAGACCAGCTTAGGCAAAAAAAGGAAGACCTTGTCTCTACAAAAAAAAATTTAAAATTAGCTAGGCATGGTGGTGTGTGCATTCAATCCTAGCCACTCAGGAGGCTGAGGTGGGAGGATCGCTTGAGCCATCTGTTCAAGGCTCCAATGAGCTATGATCGTGCCACTGCACTTCAGCCTGGGTGACAGAGCCAGACCCTGTTTCAGAAATAAACTTATTGTATATATTAATAAATTCATAATAAATGTATATTTATATATACATCTATGGATTATAATTATATATTTAGACATAAATTTTTTTTGTTTTATTTATTTATTTATTTTGAGATGGAGTTTGACCCTGGTCGCCCAGGCTGGAGTGCAATGATGCGATCTGGGCTCACTGTAACCTCCACCACCCGGGTTCAAGTGATTTTCCTGCCTCAGTCTCCTGAGTAGCTGAGATTACAGGCACGCACCACCACGCCTGGTTAATTTTGTATTTTTAGTAGAGATGGGGTTTTCTCCATGTTGGTCAGGCTAGTCTCAAACTCCTGACCTCAGGTGATCTGCCCACCTCAGCCTCCCAAATTGCTGGGACTACAGGTTTAAGCCACTGTGCCCAGCCTATATGATATATTTATATATTATAATTATGTGTATGAATTTTATATAATTATATATGAATATAAATATAAAAACTTTCCTTGCCTTCTCTTGTTTCTACCTACAGTCAATCCCATGACTTCAAATACTATCTACATGTAATAATTTTAAATATGTATTATACATACACATATATATATATATTTTGAGACGGAGTCTCGCCCTGTCGCCAGACTGGAGGGCAATGGCACTATCTAAGCTCACTGCAACCTCTGACTCCGGGTTCAAGTGATTCTCCTGCCTCAGCCTCCCAAGTAGCTGGGCTTATAGGCGCCCACCACCACGTCCAGCTAATTTTTGAAACAGGATTTCTGCATGTTGGTTTGTTGGTTTTCGAACTCCTGAACTTATTCGATCACCCGCCTCGGCCTCCTAAAGCGCTGGGAATACAAGCGTGAGCCACCTTGACCAAAATGTTTTCCTGTTTCCAAACATTTTACATGAGAGGAAAGCAGAGAATAAATCATCTGACACTCTACTGTAAAAAAAATCTTTGTGCCTCTCTTCTTTTCACCTTTCCTAAGTGTACATGTTACCAAAATGTCTTTAGGTTGAGGTCCCCCCGTGAAAACTTTACAGGGTGTTGTGTCCTCAACCACCCTCCTGTCTTTTCCTAGTCCTGGCGTTTTAGAACTGTCTGGGGATGTCCCAGGATACCCACTGTGGCCATGTCTATTGGAGGGTCTAGTGATTATCAGCCCCTGGGTCATCTCATCGCCGAGGACAGCCTGAGGTAGGGGGTAGAGTCGCTCAGGGGAGCAGCTGGATGCTCTTGGCCTTAGAGGACTCTCCTGGTATAGTTTCATCTAAAATGGTATTAGTTACCCTTGGGGTATTAAAATTTTAAGACATTGAAATGAATGGACAATACAACATAATGTCTTTAAAGCTAGGTCATTAAAACTGTTCCTCCAGCTGCAGTTTTCATTCCTCGGAGACACATTGATGGTCTGCCAATGGGATGATGATATTGAGAGGAAAAGGCAGAAATGGTTTCTGTTCTCTAGATTGTCTCAGGCTTGTGAAGAGAGAAAAACTGTCCCAAAGGACAAGAAAACCCCCCCAGAGAGGATGTGCAAGAACCTGAATATGAAAATGCACTTAGGCGCACAGAAGGACAAAGAGCAGTGCCAGTGCCTCCTAGGTGGTCACTGAGTACTTTACTGAACAGGATGGGTGTCCCGAGGGAGGGAATGGCCTGCCGTGACACTTAGAAAGGTCTGTGTTAGAGTCTGCACTGCCTCTCCCTGAGTTTTTTTACCTTGAAAAGGTTTGTCCGTTTATTTGAGTTTCAGTTTTTCATTGACTGTAAGATACATTTTGTCAGTACAGCTTGAAAGATAAAAATACTGTTTCCAAAGAGGCAAGATAAAATGGCATTTTATTTGCTAAAAATCATATTATTTCTTCCCAGAGTGAGTGTAGTAAGTTTTAAAGGTCTGTCTTTTTAAGGGTAATTTCAAATGGAATTGCACTTAGCTTTGTCAATGTTACTGGTGAAATAAAAGTGTGATAGATAAATTGATGATTTACAAAGATTCACCAAAATGTCAGTTCCCCTCTTGTAACATGGTGAAGAATTTATGACAGTGGACACATCTGTATCCTCTTATCTGGATATCTGAGGGTTTCTTTGGTGTTGTTTTTTGTTTTTTTGGAGACGCTATCTTGCTCTGTAGCTCAGCTGAAGTGCAGTGGCGCCATCTCTGCAACCTCCGCCTCCCGGGTTCAAGTGATTCTCCTGTGTCAGCCTCCCGTGTAACTGGGATTATAGGCACCCACCACCACACCCAGCTAATTTTTGTATTTTTAGTAAACACGGTTTTTTACGCCTGGCACCGTGGCCCATGCGTATAATCCCAGCACTTTGGGAGGCCAATGTGGGCAGATCACGAGTTCAGGAGTTCCAGAGCAGCCTGACCAACATGGTGAAAAACTGTCTCTACCTCAAATACAAAAAAATTAGCTGAGCCTGGTGGCAGGCACCTGTAATCCCAGCTACTCAGGAGGCTGAGGCAAGAGAATTGCTTGAACCCAGGAGGTGGAGGTTGCAGTGAGCCAAGATCTTGCCACTGCACCCCAGCCCAAGCGACAATGCAGGACTCTGTCTCAAAAAACAAACACACAAACAGCAAAAAGGCGGGGTTTTGCCATGTTGGCCAGGCTGGTCTCAACCTCCTGACCTCAGAGTGATCATTCGTCTCAGCCTCCCAAGGTGCTGGGATTACAGGTCTGAGCCACCACACCTGGCCCACTCTGTTTTCTTTTTATTCCCTAAATTTTAATATCTTTGAGTTTATCTGTTCCTTTATCACTGTTTTCTTACATAAAAGAAATTCTGCCTAATCCTTCGTAAAAAGAAAAATATTCCTATGACTTCTGAAAGTGTTCTGGTTTTATCTTTCATATTTGAATATATAATAAGTTGATTATGGTTCATGGAATAGAGAAGAAGACAATGCATTTTCCCAAGTAGATGCCAGCCTGGTTTGCCTCATATTTTAAAGCCTCATATTTCTTTTTCTATTCTACAATCCTACTTTATCATTCATCAACTTTCCATATAAATGCTGCGTCATTAAGACTTTTTTTTCCCTTGGTCTGCTTGCTCATCTCTCTGCTAATACTGTGCTGTCCTGAGTGTTTTCATTTGAAAATCTTAGAAGTATGTTACACAAGCCACACTCTTTTTTTAGTTGATGAAAAAGCGTTAGACGTTTGTCATTTTTACTACGTATGAAAAAGTTTTTCTTGCCTAAAAAATTTCTGATTTGGGAATTTATGCGATTTCATAGGAATAGCATCTGGAAGTGGTGATATTAGTGTCATTTTAAAAAAACGTATGTCGTATTTCCTCTTATTCCTTTCTGCCTTGACATTGTGCAATAGAAATTTTAAAAATTGTTGTATTCGTGTTGTTAAATATCAATTACTGGTTTTATTTACTACTCAATTAAATTTAATGAGCCTACTCTCTCAGTGTAATCACATGGAATGAGCTCAACTCCCCAGTTAACAAGCGACAGCACATGTAAAATATTGTCTACCAGGGAAATTCATTGAACACTTTGTGTTCAGACTGTGTTTTGCTGGCTGGTTCCCTAAGCACCACTGCAGTGACACAAAATAATAGACCTTCGCAGAAAAAGTTTTGGCAAATATATTGCATAAGCCATTTAGATGCAGTGGGTCATTCTTATTACTTGGGTTCGTGGAATCCCTTTCAAAATGTAAGTTACTAATACAAAGATGGAACTTTGCGAGCAGGTGGTTTTAAGAATAAGTAGTCTCAGGACTGGTAATATTAACTCCCTTAAGCACATCAGGTAGGACTTTATTATGACAGATAATAGAAATGTACAAAGTGAAGTTGAAAGGTAACTCCTAGCAGCACATCTTACTCCCTGGATTCTAATGAGATGGGTGTTTCTACTTTGCTGTTGCGTTTTTGAATAGTTCAATTCTAGCATTAGTACTGCTGTGTGGGAGTGAGTATGTGTGAACAGAGTAAGAGTTGTGACAATTGAGTCATAGAATAAATGCTTGAAAATTTTAGAATCATGTAAACAGCTTATTGATTGAGTATAGATTCCCAGTGCTGTCAGTCTCACCCATCCTTCTATCCACATGTGTGGAATGTTCTAGGACTCCATGGCTTTTGAGGATGTGGCTGTGAACTTTACCCAGGAGGTAAAGTTCTGCTAGATTCTTCTCAGAAGAATCTCTGCAGAGAAATGAGGCAGGAAACCTGCAGGAACCTGGCTTCTGTAGGTGAGAATGACAACACATTTCACTTAATTACAGAAGTATTTCCCATCATCAGTGCTGTTTGTGATTTGGAATGTGGCAAAGGAATGATTTGGTGAAGTAATCAGGCATGGGCACTGTGTACAATGAACATTAAATCTAGTAATGTTTTTGTAGTTTGTAATAATTTGTGATAATTTTGTGGGTCTGCATTTTAGGAAACAAATGGAAAGACCAGAATATTGAAGATCACTTTGAGAAACCTGGGAAAGATATAAGATAATTTGCACTGAGAAGAGGAAATAAAGTCCTCGGAAGGAATCTTAGCATGTCATGAACTTAAAAACAAGCAATCAAAACAAATAAGAGTCACTTGAAATTTATTTTTTTTTTAGAAAAATTCAACCCAAAATGTAACGTACTTCAGTGCAGCAGTCAGTGTTTGGAAAACAGTTTACTTGAAAATAGCACTACAAAATTGTGTATATGAATGTTACTAATTTGGTCATAGCCATGCAGGTGGTAGCTGTGTTTTCAGTAATAACCCATTTACTTTCAAATAATTCGATCTGGCAAAAAAAGAAATAATAATAATAATAATGCATTTTCCTTGGTATTGGTAGCAGTGTAAGTCCAAGATCTATTAATAAGTAGAAAGTTATTAAACCAACCAATAATAATGTGCTTGTCATTTTTTTACAGAAATCATGTGGTACAGAGACTGTATGAAAGCAAAGAAGGTAGTCAGTATGGACAAGTTGTCAGCCAAAATCCAAATCTTGATCTGAATGAGAACATTTCTACTGGATTAAAACAATGTGAATGTAGTGTTTGTGGAAAAGTCTTTGTACATCATTCCCTCCTTAACAGGCACATCCTAGCTCACTCAGGATACAAACCATATGGAAAGAAGCAATATAAATGTGAACAGTGTGGGAAATTCTTCGTTTCTGTTCCAGGTGTTAGAAGACACAGGATAACGCACAGTGGAAATCCAGTTATAAAAGTACGATATGTGGGAAAGCATTTTATTTTCTCAATTCATTTGAAAGACATCAGAGAACTCACACAGGAGAGAAACCCTATAAATGTAAACAATGTGGTAAAGCGTTCACTGTTTCCGGTTCTTGTCTAATACATGAACGAACTCACACTGGAGGGAAACCCTAGGAATGCAAGGAATATGGGAAAACATTCAGATTTCTTGTTATTTTAAGACGTGTGAAAGGACTCACACTGGAGAAAGACCCTATAAATATACCAAATGTGATAAAGCCTTCAGCTGTTCCACTTCCCTTCATTACCATGGAAGCATTCATACTGGAGAGAGACCCTAAGAATGTAAACAATGTGGCAAAGCCTTTAGTCATTTGAGTTCCCTTTGTAACCATAGAAGTACTCATACTGGAGAGAAAGCCTATGAATGTAAACAATGTGACCAAGCCTTCAGTCGTCTCAGTTCCCTTCACCTTCATGAAAGAATTCATACTGGAGAAAAACCCTATGAACATAAGAGATGTGGTAAAGGCTACACTCGTTCCAGTCACCTTACTTGCCATGAAAGAAGTCATGATATAGAGTCTGGGTGTAGTGACTCGGCCTATAATCTCAGCACTTTGGGAGGCCAAGGTGTGTGAATTGCTTGAGCCCAGGAGTTCATAACCAGCCCAAATTAAAACAATGTGAAACAACCTGGGCAACATGGTGAAACCCTGTCTCTAGAAAAAATAAAATAATGCTGGGCACCCTGGCTCACACCAGCTACTCCGGAGGCTGAGGCAGGAGAAGGGTGTGAACCTGGGTGGCGAAGCTTGCAGGGAGCCGAGATCGCACCACTGCACGCCAGCCTGGACGACAGCGCGAGACTCGGTCTAAAAAAAAAAAAAAAAAAAAAAAAAAAGAGAAAATAATTAACTGGGCTTAGTGGCACATTTCAGTTGTCTTAGTTCTTTTTCAAGGACATAAAAAGCCACGGGGGGTTGGGGGAAAGCCCTGTACCTGAGGATCACGAGGTCAAGGGATTGAGACCATCCCAGCCAACATGGTGAAACCTTGTCTCTACTTAAAATACAAAAATTAGCTGGGTGTGGTAGCATATGGTTGTAATCCCAGCTACTCAGGAGGCTGAGGCAGGAGAATCGCTTGAACCCAGGAGGCGGAGGTTGCAGTGAGCTGAGATTGTGCCACTGCACTCCAGCCTGGTGACAGAGTGAGACTCCATCTCAAAATTAAAGAAAATAAATAGATAGATAAATAAATAAATAAATTAATTAATTAAGTCACTTGAATATAAGAAATGTGGTAAAACATTTACTCTTTCCCATTCCCTCATAAACATGAAAAGGCTCACACTGCACAGAAACCATAAGAATGTAGGAAATGTGGTCAAGCCTTCAGATTTTCCTGTTTTTGAAGATTTGGGAGGAATCAGAGTGGAGAAAAGCCTTTTGAATCTGAATTTGTGGTAAGGCCTTCAGTTGTGTTAGTTCCATTTGAAGACATCAGCTCTTTCCTGAGAAATACCCTATGAATATCCAGAATGTGGGAATGTCATACTCACTCAAGGACATATGAAAATGCACACTGTAGCTCCCTGGACCTTGTATATACAAGATCGTACACAGGATTAAAACTCTAATAGTTTAGAAACTGCAAGAATATTGTAAGTTTTCACATTTACTTGAAAAGTCATGTGAAAACTCCCACGGGAAAGAAGTTCTATAAGTGAAGCTTTTCTAATTTGGAAAGCCCGATGCAAATTAATTATGGTGCAGTGCTTGAAAAAAATGTATGAAATGTTACACAAGTTACAAGTATATTGTTTTTATCAGTGGTTCATTCTTAAAGAGTCTTGAGTATGCATTTCACCTTGTTTTGAAGGGAAACCTTGAGGTGAGAGTTCTATAAATGCTCTTTAAGCAGTAGTACTTGAGTTTCATAGACAATGATATTAAGTTTGTTGGTAGAATTTTTGTCTATTCATTTGATAATGTGCTGGATTCATGGTTGAATTTTAATGTTTTTCTAATATGTAGGTAAGTTTAATTTTTTTTATTTCATTATTATCTTTTTTTGAGATGGAGTCTCACTATGTTGCCCAGGCTGGAGCGTAGTGGTGCAATCTCGGCTCACTGCAACCTCCACTTCCTGGGTTTAAGTGATTCTCCTGCCTCAGCCTCCTGAGTAGCTGGGACTACAGGTGCCCACCACTACGTCCAGCTAATTCTTTGTATTTTTAGTAGAGACAGGATTTCATCATGTTGGCTAGGCTGGTCTTGAACTCCTGGCCTCATGCTTTGCCCACCTCGGCCTCCCAACGTGCTGGGATTACAGACATGAGCCACTGCACCTGGTTAGGTAAGTTTCAATTGTATGTATTGTCCTGTGATTAATGGACGAGTGAATAATGATTGTAACTTGTTGGGATTTTCTTACTAGCCTCATTTGGCAAATTTTGATTATCCCTTATTCATTATGCACATTCCACCTTTATTAAAGGAAAAACTACTCTTGATGTAAAGATTTTTCTTTTTTTGCTAATAATGAGTTGTTATTAATTCCTAAGTACATAAATTTTACCATAGAGTATCATCTCGTGAGTTCTTTGCATTTGTTGCCCTTTATTCTTTATTATTTCTGTCTATTATTTGGATCATTCACTTTGAATGAAGGAGAGAGGACTGTGATAGGACAATATGTTGTAACCAATCTGAGGGAGGAAGCATTCAATCTCTCAGTCACATATTATAGGCTTTTCATCGGTGCCTTTGGTATTCTAGTAGATAGTATTGCACCATTATGATATGATAGTTTATATATTGTATTTTAGAGTATTACTGTCTTACCAGTCAGTGTCACATGATTCAGTTCCCTACCAGCCAATAGACAAACCATTCACATACTCTTGTAGGAACAAAGGAACATCCTCAGCCGGGCGCGGTTGATCACGCCTATAATCCCAGCACTTAGGGAGGAAGAGGCGGGTGACTCATGAGGTCAGGAGATCGAGACCATCCTGGCTAACACGGTGAAACCCCGTCTCTACTAAAAATACAAAAAATTAGCCATGCGTGGGGGTGGGTGCCTGTAGTCCCAGCTTCTAGAGAGGCTAAGGCAGGAGAATGATGTGGACCTAGAAGACGGAGCTTGCAGTGAGCTGAGATCACACAACTGTGCTCCAGCAAAGGTGTCAGAGCGAGGTTCTGAAAAAAAAAAAAAAAAAAGGAACATCCTCACTTTCTTAAATGCTATACCACTCTCTGCTTCCAAGTTAATCCTGTTTGGGCCTGTGGGAGCTTACACCATCCTCCTCTATGTAATTAATAACTGATGTCTGGCTTATCTGTTTAGTAATAGATGTTATGTGTTTAACGGTGCCAGTAAACGTAGGGTGCGAATTCCTTCCTCACCAGTGGGGTGCATGAGACGCTATTGAAACAATTGCAACACAAATGGAATGGACCAGCCCTCATGCAGGACACCTGCTCAACTTGACCTACCTGCTGTCGGCTGATGGTTCCATAACACATCAGCAGTCACCTGAGTCAGAACCGTGAGCTGATGATGGGCCTTCCCTTTTTTCTGCACAGTGTTTTGTGGTCTTCAGGTGTTGTCATCTTCTCCCACACTAAAATGCTCTCATCTCTTAGACATGAATGTTTAACTGCACCCCGGCATGACATTTGGCCTGTGCTTAGCACGCAGTTTTGAGGCCCTGGCTTATTAATGCACAAAAGCACAGCACATAAGCCGACACTTAAGTCCTAATTAGCAAGAATCAGGCTGTATCTCTGTAGTCCCTGCATCTACTCTGGTCAGCATCTCTGTATGCTTAGGCCAGCCATGTGAACATTATTAATTATTGTACACTCCAAGACAATAGTTATTATGTAGGCAGAAGTAGTGGCCTTGTTTGTTTCTTGTGCTGCTGCTCCCCTTGCCTCTGTCCCATACACCCTTCTGATGAGTTGTACATCTATGGTGCCTAATGGTTCAGTCACTGATGAGTAAAGAAAATGGGAAGAAAGAGTTTGATATTAGCCCCTACCGAAGCATATGAAGAAGCATCTCAGCTGCTTGCATTGAAAAATTCCCAGCCAGTGTGTGGGCTTTTCTTATCACTGCTGCTTATCAGCATGTCAAAAGTCGAATCTTTGGATGGCAAGTCTTGCCGGCCTTAGACATAATGGCCTTACTACATGTGGAGCTAACCCCAGGAAGATGGAGTGGCACTCTCTGGAGGATTAGGTGGTCTCCACCAATGTGGGTTGATGGGCTCCTGAACTCTTTCCTGTAACCATGCAGAGAGTCTACACTGCCAGCGATCATGTGCCTCAACTCTGTAGATGTAGAAACTCAAAATATTCAAAATATTCTGAATCAGTTTCCATTGAAAGGAAAGAGAAAGGCAGTCAGTTGCCATGCTCCGGTCAAGAGGACTAGTAGATGGCTCACAAGAACACTCTGTTGCTACTGTCCATGCCACTGCACTTCAGCCTGGGTGACAGGGCAAGACTCCGTCTCAGGGAAAAAAAAAAAAAAAAGTGGATAAGAACTGAAACAGGTTTAAAATTTCACCTAATTGGAAATGCAAAGTTTACAAAAATAATATTTAAAATAAAATGCTAAATGAATGCTCATTGAATTTTATGCCTCCACAAAGTAGGTTGTGAATTAACTTCCACATCTGTTGAAAGCCACCAAAGTTGGGAAGCCTCCGTGTCTGAAATTCACATGTGGCTCAAATAAGAATCATCCCTGGGGATACCCCAAAGTTTAAATATGGTATCCCCTGTGATATTATGAGGAATTACTGTATGTAAAACAGGTTGTCTCCCTTTAACTCTGAAAATCATATTTTCTTGCCTAAATTCCCCAAAACACATCACTCTGCAGTATCCTATAGTGGACATAGGTTTCCTGACCAATGAGCACTAAAAGTTAGTGTAACTCACCTATGTTCTTATCAAAATGGAAATCCCCAAATCCCACCAGTTAGAATAACATGACAGAATATCAGATTTTTGGAATATATAGCTTTTCTGTAAGGTTATTAGGTATTGATTCTATTTTTAAAATACATATCAATATATTCAGATTACCTATTTTTCCTATGTTTTAGTATTAATAGATTGTGTCTTTTAATTCATCCAGTTGGTCTAAGTTACCAAGTTGGTGGGTTATGGAGATTGTAATATTCTTTATTATTTTATCATCCATGGGCTCTCTAATATAAAGGCCTCTTTTAATTCTTCTATCATTAGGTTGTTGCCAAAGTAATTGTGGTTTTGGACCATGAATTTTAAATTTTTATAACTAGGCTGCAACATATCTTTATTAATCAAAATAGAACCCATTACAATGGACTGGGCACAGTGGATCACGCCTGAATCCCAGCACTTTGGGAGGCTGAGGCGGGTGAATCAGGAGGTCAGGAGTTTCAGACCAGCCTGACCAACATGGTGAAATCCGGTCTCTACTAAAAATACAAAAAGTAGCCGTGTGTGGTGGCATGTGCCTGTAATCCCAGCTACTCAAGAGGCTGAGGCAGGAGAATCTCTTGAACCCAGGAGGCAGAGGTTGCAGGGAGCCGAGATAGCACCTTTGCACTCTGGCCTGGGTGACAGAGTGAGACACTGTCTTAAAAAAGAAAAAGAAAAAAAGAAACCATTACATTGAACACATTTTTGCCAATGAGAAATAAACTTGTTTATTCCATGCTTTCAGGGTTCGATGAACTCTTGGAAAGCATTTTCTGCATCCTGCTGGTTGTGTAAGTGTTTTCCCTGCAAAAAGTTGTCAAGATGCTTAAAGAAGTAGTAGTTGCTTGGCGAGAGGTCAGATGAATATGGCAGATGAGGCAAAACTTCACAGCCCAGTTTATTCAACTTTTGAATCCCTGGTTGTATGACATGTGGTCAGGCGTTGTGGAGAACTGGGCCCTTACTGTTGACCAGTGCTGGCTTCAGGTTCTGCAGTGTTCCGTGTATCTCATCGAATGGCATGGCATACTTCTCAGATGTAATGATTTCACCAGGATTCAAAAACTGTAGTGGATCAGAAGACCGGCAGCTGACCACCAAACAGTGACCATGACCTTTTTTTGGTGCAAGTTTGACTTTGGGAAGTGGTTTGGAGCTTCTTCTCAGTCCAACCAGTGAGCTGGCTGTTGTATGAAATCCACTTTTCGTGGCATGTCACAATCTGATCAAGAAATGGTTCATTGTTGTTTCATAGAATAAGAGAAGATGACACTTCAAAAGGATGATTTTTAAAATATTTGGTCAGCTCATGAGGCATCCACTTATCAAGATTTTTCAGCTTTCCAATTGGCTTCAAATGCCAGATGACCATAGAATGGTCGACGTTCAGTTCTTCGCCAACTTCTCGTGTAACTAAGAGGATAGAATTCAGTGGTTGCTCTCGATTGGTCGTTATCAACTTCTGTCCCAGAGCCTGGGGCTGAGGCTACCATGACCACTCTGTTCTCTTCCTTCTTGGGTCCCCAGGAAGCTCCCAGGACTGAATGACCCCACAAAATACAGTGACCAGGATGGGAGGGCTGGAGGTCAACTCCCCCCACCCCTACCACCACAATCAAGAGGCCCCCATGGAGGTTGGCCCTGAGCTGTGGGTCCCTGTGGGATGCAGGCTCCCATGGAAACTTCAGGGGATGAGCATGGGTCCTCCTGGCTGACAGAGCCTAGAGGGCACTGGGTGTGTGGGGTCTGTGTAGGTAGGTTGGACATCACTGAGCCTAGCCAGGGAGCCAGGGACTGGTGTGGTCAAAGTGGGCAGCAATATGTCGCCAGAACCAAAACTACAGTGCAACCAGCCCAGCTGGTAGGGAGAAGGAGGCCTGCCTAGCAGGACAATCCACCCCTGTCCCGGCCCCAAGCCCAGACGGCCTGCCTATACTGGACATTGCCTGATCCAGGAGACCTGGACATGATGGTCAGGTGGTGTGTCCCTGGGTTCCAGGCCTTGGTGGTCCCTTGGGAGCTGAGCATGCTCTGGGCAGGAGGAGGGCCCGTGGTCCCCTGTTTGCATCGGCCCCTGGGGGTGTGCTCCCACCCCAGCTTCTCAGCGCACACGGGGACGTGGCCAGGGCTCCTCACCTGCTCTGTGGCTCCAGCTCTGAACAGTTAACTGGGTGACTCTGACAGCTTCCTCCCCAAAGGGTGGGTCCTCATCTGTGGGAATGGGGTGTCCCAGACCCACTGCAGGCAGGAACCGACCCCAGCTCCTCTGGTGGGCCCCCCTGGGCTTTTTTACCTACTGACTTGTGAGAGTCGTTTGGCCAAACTTGGTGTCCTATTTTTATTTTGGCCTTTTTCTTAGTGTGTGTTTTCTGTAACTACTGCTGTGTAGATTTTCTATATGAGTTTTAGGTAGAGAATCTTACCCACCCAGAGGTCCCCCACCCCAGAGAGCCTCCACTTTGGCCTCCCCCCAGGCTGGTCCTGCCTGTGCTCCGCTTGGTGTGAGTGTTGAGTGTGATGGATCCACGTGGCTACTTGATCCTGCATCTCCTTCCTTCTTATTGCTGAGGCCGGTTCTGTTCTCTCTTTCTCCACCTGAACTGCACTTGAAGCCAAGATGAAGGATGAGAAGTGGTTGCTAAGAAGGACCCTCCTGCAGCAAATCCACTGTAAGGAGGCTGCGCTGGCCCAGCCTGTCATTTCCTTCTCTAAGCTCATTCCAGAGGTCGGCCAGGGGCAGCCTGTCCCTGCCTGTTCTTGTGGCTCATGAATCAAGAATGGATTTTACATTTCCAAATGGTTGAACAAATAAAAAACTAACACTTCATGACACTGAGAAGCTTCCATATCCATAAGTAAAGTTTGATGGGGCTGCAGTCATGCCCATCTCTTCACAGGCCACCTGCAGAAGACTGTTGTGGTGCAGCCATGGCAGAGTTACATCCTTGAGGCAAAGATCAGTTGGCAAAGCTGAAAATGCTGACTCCTGGCTCTTTAGGGAAACCGTTTCCAGTCCCTGGCTTAAGGGCTGTGTGGCAGAACCCCAGGATCTTGGTCAGCTTGTTCCTCACTCAGGGCCTGCTGTGGCCTTCGCTAGTATGTCTGCAAAGTCTGCGTGCTATGGTGCCTCTCATGGGACGTTGAGCTCTGTCGTGCTAGATTTCAGGGTATCTGCCTCATGGTCACCTGTCTCACCAACAGAGACCCTGTGGCCAGATTCAAACTAGCAGGAACAGTTGGTCTTTGACAGCAGGGATACCTTCGAGCTGAGCTGCCACCCACCCTGAGATAGTCCCATGACACCCACTGTCTGGGTCAAGGTTGGGGCAGGGCTGGTGTCCTGAAAGGCCCTGCGATGTGGATCGTAATAGCCAGTGGAAAGAGGGGATTGCTATTACTCCCCATATCGCGGGGAGGGTTTCACCCCCTGCGATGTGGATTGTAAGAGCCAATTACTCCCCCCTGCAATGTGTGTCCATTATTAGCAGTCTCTTTTATTCAGGATATTAGGAACAATTTTCTAGGTTGTTTGTAAACAGCCTGCGATCGGAGAACCAATACCATCCTCTGCACCTCCGGATATTAGGAACCATATCATACAATGGGTGTACACTTTTTGGGAGATTTGGGTTACTGTCGTCCTGTGTTTCCCTGAATATTCAGAGAAATATCACAGGGTGGCTGTACAGCCACTACTCTCTGGGCAGGAACGTCATACTTTACCTACTGGAAATTAGGAGCAATATCACAGACTGGGTGTCAAGCCACTGTCATATTGGAAGTAATATCACTCTCTCCCCCACAAGTTATGAGGAACAATATCACAGGGGGGTGTGTACCTTCTCCGGTAGTGGGAGTAGGATCATCATCTCTTCCTTTAGATGACAGGAACAATACCACAGGGTGGGTGTACACCACGTGTGTTTTTGGAAGCAATGTCATTCTCTCTTCTTCTAGGTTTTACGACTCATATCACAGGTGGGGTGTACACCCCTTGTTATATTGGATGGAATCTCATCCTCTTTCAACATGTATCTTTAGAACAATATCCCATGGGGACTGTCCATCCCTTCAATATTGGTACTAAGACCATCTTCTCCTTTCCTGGATATAAGAAACAATATCACAGGAGGGTGTACACCCCTTGCAATATTGATAGTAATGTCACCACTCTCCTGTGGTTATTAAAGACAAAATCCCAGGGTGGCTGTACGGTTCCTACTTTTTTGGGAGTAATATCATCCACTCACCCCCTGGATATCAGGAACCATATCACAGAAGAGCTGTCCACCCCCTTCGATACTGTCAGCCATGTCATCTTCTTCCCGCCTGGATATTAGGAATGATACCCCGGGGTTGGCTGCGGTGTACACCCACTGCGATATCGAGAGTAAAATCAGCCTCTTTCCCACTAAAGATTACGAACTACATCACAGGTGTATGTGCAACTTCTGGGATATTGGTAGTACTCTCAGCCTCCACCTCGCTGCATATTAGAACAATAACACAGGAGGGTGTACACCCCCTGCGATATTGAGAGTAGTATCATCCTCTCTTCCCTAGGATATTAAGAACAATAACACAGGAGGGTGTACACCCCCTGCGATATTGGGCATAATGTTATCCTCTCCCCCACTGAATGTCCAAAAAAAGAATCACAGAAGGGTGTACATCCCCTGCGATATGGCCAGTAACATCATCGTCTCTACCTTTGGATAATAGGAACAACATCAAAGAGGGTGTGTATACTCCCCTGCGATATTGGGCATAATGTTATCCTCTCTTCCCCTAGATATTAGAAACGATATCCCTGGTGGACGGAGGTGGAGTACATTAAGAACAGTATCACTGGGTGGGTGTACACCCCCTGCGATATTGAGAGTAGTATCATCCTCTCTTCCCTAGGATATTAAGAACAATAACACAGGAGGGGTGTACAGTCACGGTCCCTGCGTTATTGGGAGCAATAACATCTTCTCCCCCTCTCGATATAAGGAACAATATCCTAAGGTGGGTGTACATCCCCTGCGATATTGGGTGTAATGTCATCGTCTCCCAAAGTGGATATTGGTCATAGTGTCACAGGGGGTTGTACACCTTCTTTGATATTGGGAGTAATATCATCGTCTCCCCTCAGGATCGTAGGCAAAATATCGAAGGGGTTTTACAACTCGTGCGATATGGGCAGTAATATCATCCTCTCCCCACCTAGATGTTAGGAACTATATTACAGGCGGTTGTACACTTCTTGTGAAATTGGGAGTCATATCAACCTCTCCCACTCTGGATATAAGGAACAAAATGACCGAAGGAATGGACATTCACTGTGATAGTTTCAATAATGTCATCCTCTACCCCCTGACTATTAGGAATAATATCATAGAGGGGTGTACCCTTTCTTCGATATTGGGAGTAATATCATCCTCTCCCAGCCGGATATCAGGAACAAGTCTCTTAATTATTAATATTAATACATATAATAAAAATTGATAGCAATCATCGATATTAATAATCACAATAAAGATAGTGTAAATTAATACTGGTAAAAAATGTTAATGATTAGTATAACAATTAATCATAATATCACTATTAATAATAAAATGATATCAGCAATTAATGTTACTTAAATCAATAATAAGTGATGTTGGTAACAAAATAATAATTAATATTAAGGACTAATAATATTGTTAAATGACATTAATATTACTAATTATTTTCAAGAGTGCACAATCATATATTTAAAATAATTATCCATAATTAATAATGGTATCCTATTAATTGTGTCATTGATAATTATTAAAATCAACCATATATGTTTAATAATTAATCATATTATTACTCCTAATACTGCAGGGGGTGTACACCTACCTGTGATGCTGTTCCTAATATCCAGGGATGGAGAGCATGATTTTAGTTTTAATATCGCAGTAGGTGTGCACTCACCCTGTGCCAGTGATGCTAATATCTAGGGGGTGGAGTATGACATGACTCCCAACATAGCAATGAATGGAAAGCCACCCAGTGATATTGCTCCTAATATTCATGGAAGAAGCGTATGATATTACTCCCAATATCGCAGGGAGGGTTCAGCTCTTCTGTGATATGGTTCCTTTTATCCAGAGGGGAAGAGGATGGTAATAATTCCAGTATCGCAGGCTGTGTTCACCCGCCCTCTGATATTGTTATTTATATCCTGGAAGGGAGAGGATATAAGAGCACCGGGCCTTTCCGTGCTTCTCCCCCTGATCCTAAGGGTAGCTGAGGTCAAGACTCACTGAAAGCTCTAGGTAAAGATATCCCATCATGCACAGGCTATCTCCGTTCTCTGACCTGGGAACGACTCTGACCAGGATTCCACATCTAGGAGGCCTCGGAACTGAGTGGGATTTTCTGAGCAACGCCAAATGGCTGCTCCCTTTTCACCGCCATTGAGGGTCGTTACTTGGATTATCCAGATCACCTAGAAAGTATCAGTATCCAGAATCAACAAGATCAACTCTCTGCTCCTCTGACAGCAGAAGGAGCATGACCAAAATGAACCAAAGAGCGTGGCAGGAAAACATGTGACCGGAAGCTCAGAGAACAGCCACAGGGGGATGTAAGCAGGCCTTCCCACCTGAATCAGGAATAATGAATGAAGCGCAAATCCAAGGGGAATCGAGTTTCAGCAGGTGCAACTCATCCAACGGGAGACCGCCGGAGGGCCAACAAGATCCAGCAACTGAGTCGGGTGTAGTGTCAAGTGGGACGCGACTGGTTCCAAAGCTCAAGAAGACCATGGGGTCACTTGGACCACGTGAGAAAATCACCCCAGTGTGATGGTTCAGCATTCCGACTCCTGCCTGTCTCTTCCCGTCCAAGGAACATGGATCCTAACTTGTGCAGGTGCAGATGATGAAGGGCAGAATGAGGGGACGTGGCACCCAAGTTCCCCGACAAGAGAGTTCCACAGAAAGTCCGCTGGATCTTCGCAAATCCAGAGAAATGGCAACGGGACCCAAGGAAATAGAGCCCCACCGGTGTCCTGGAGACTCTTCAGGCATAACGCCTGGAGCCGCAGGACGAGCTGAAAAAGGAGCCAGGCACCGAAGGACAAAGCGGTGTTGACTTGCTTCCTCTGGGTTTTCCAGTGCAGTCCAATTCACGGTGGTTTCCAAAGGCCTCCTGGAGGAGAAAACACGTGAGGGTGCGGTCAGGGTTTTCTGCGGACACACTTACCATGGGGAAGAAGGAGAAGCTCTGAAGATGGATAACGGCCGAGATTGCATGTCAACGTGCACCTCCTTGATGACACTGAGGCCTACGTTGAAACAGAGTAAATATGGTCCAATTACATTGGGTCTATTTTAGCACCTTATTTAAAAAAAAAAAAAAAAGATGTAAAACAAGACAGGGGTACATGCACCAGTGCTACATACCTGATGGGAAACATCTATTCTTCAAAGCTTGCAGCTATACAGGTAGGTTCTAGAATGTCTGTCCATAGTGAACTTCATCTCAGAGTGCGCTGGGTTAATAGACCTTTCCAGGTCAGGTAATTGGATTAAGTTGATTAGGTTAGGGTCCGTTTCACGTCAGGGGTCCAGAGGCAGTATAAAAGGCAGCCTGGAAAGCAAAGGTCCCTCTCTGCCCCTTCCTCTGGCTTCCTGAAGGCTGCACCGCTTCCAGCAGGGCTGCTCCAGCACCTGCCCATCTGAGCGCCAGCCGAGGAAAGAAAGTAGACCTGTAATTTCAGGTTAGTTTCCCTGAACCACTGTTTGTTTCACGTAATCCCTGAGGGGTGGGGGGAAAAGAGACAAAGGAGAGTGAAAGAAACAGATCGCACTGGGGCTCGCTGATGGAGTGGGATGTGTTCTCCTTACCGGTAATTCTTGGAACAGAAAGCGAGAAAACATTTCCATCTCCGTGCCTGGGATAAGAGCCAGATGGAAATGCAAAAAGTAATTTACTCCAGCATGCTGAATTGGTGGGTAAATGGAAAAAGAACTCTGGAAAAGGGGTGGTTTGCCTTTAGCCATGTAAGAAATTCATATGCCACTTGTTCAGCGTTTGTTTAGATGAATTCGTATGGCATGTGTAGAATACCAGAAAAATAATTAAGGAGGGGCTGGAGCTAAAGCCAAAAAGACAGAGCAGGAAAGACCATCACCTGCTAGTGTGGTAGAGAGGGAGATAACTTCTCTCGATGAATTTGTGTTTGGAAGTTGCCTAATGAAACGGCAAGAGTAGCGATTCAAGTTGTGATAGGAAGCATCCCTTATCCCTGACTTCAAGCAGACCTGCCAAGGGGTGACATCGGCCATGCCCTGTAGCTTCGATTCTTTTGTCCCTCAGGGGAGAGAGAATCATTGTGTCTTCTACTGGAGTGAATGGTGATAGACCTAAGTCCAGTCTCCAGAATCAGTTGTTTGGTTGGGGTTGAAATCTCAACTCTAACTTCACATACCTAGGCCGTGGGCCATGCGGCAGGCTAGGTTTACTCTTGGACCAGGTAGTCACGGCAGAGGAACATACAATATCTGAGGATGCACACACCACATTGTGATCCACAGATTTGACCGATGGGTGGTGAGGTCTCCTCATGACCACACCATCAAGGAGTTAGCTGAGGGTTTCTTGTGGGTGTGTGAATATCCAATGTGCCTAACCATCGCTTTGTGTGTGTGTGTGATTCAGGTGACCCAACCATCAACCCCTGAAAAAGGCGGCCATAAAACACCCAGGAGACGAAGATGATGGCACGTCGTGACCCCAAAAGTGGGGCAAACAGACTCGTGAGAGCCCACACCTTCCAGAAGCAGCAGAGGGCCCCAGTTGGGCCAAGGGCTCCCCCACCCGATGAAGAAGATCCCAGGGTACGTCTAGCCTTGGAATCTTTTGGGTATGGAGCGGAGAGGAGGGGGCGGGTGTCACATGGTCCTCAGAGACTGGGTTGGATTTCAAAGAGTTCTACCAGCAGCACCCGGGTTGCTTTTCCCATCCAAGGTGTGCCTGGCTTGGGACCTCCTCCTCGGCCTGATAGGTCCCTTGAGAGACTCTTGGGAGCAACCTTCCTTTCCACTCAGAATCCTGTGTAGCCAGGTTGGGCTGTGTTGTGGACATCGGGTTCACGATCGTCCCCGCTAGAACCCTGAGTCCTTCCTTTGAGAGTTCTTCCGTCACATGGGCTTTGGGAGGGAACATCGTAACCGAACCCTCCGCCGCTTAAGGGTCCCCATGCCGGTGTCCTCTCTTTGGAATCCTCATTCCGTTCTGAATTCACAATCCGTCTCAATGATGACATTGGATCGCTGCCTGAGGCTTCAGCTCATTCACTGACATCACTTCCTTTCCACCCACAGGTCAAGTGCAAAAAACTGCGGGGCCTTTGGCCACACGACCAGAAGTACCAGGTGCCCCATGAAGTGCTGGAATGGAGCCCTGGTTCCCCAGACCTTTGGGAGAAAGGAAGGGAAGGAAAACCTGAAACCATGGAAGCCCCAGGTTCGAGGGAACCCGGGGCCCTTGAACAAGGAAAAGGGAGAGAAGGAAGAGAGACCAAGGTGAGCAGTGGGAGGGGTTTTCACCACCCTTAGGGTACTGCCACCTAAGGACATGGTGTCTCTGCACCCGCACACCGTGTGCCTTTCCGTCTCTGGGACAGGGAAGGAACGCTGCAGAGAAAGAGACCAGAGCTCCGTGTCCTCCCGGGTTCCCCACCCAGGAGCTCCTTTGGCTCTGGGAGATTCAGGGACTGGGGAGAGGCGGGGGCCCTTCGTGCAGGTTCCCCATGACAGGGGGAAAAGCAACGGAATCCAAATGACAGTCCTTACCTGGGAAGCCTAGAAGGCCACCGGCAGGATGGGAAGGTTGGCACATGAGGGAAGGTGCAGAGGCGGAAAGGGCACAAAACTTCCATTTATGTATCATGAAACACAGAACGGGACTGGGCCCCACACAGGGTTCTCCCTGTCTCCTGGGGAGAACCGAGGGGCAGGGCCTGAACTTTTTCTCCTCTGCAGGCAACAAGACCCGCAGAGGAAGGCTCTCCTCCAGATCCTTTCCGGGAAACCTCCGGAGAAGCCGCTGCCAAATCGAAAAGAATCCATGGAATCTTGTGATTGTCTGAGGGTGAGTGTCACCCTGCGCCCCTGGTCTTTTTCTCCTCTAGGTCACCCTGGTTGGTTTCCTTTCAGGTTCCCGTGTGTGTGAGGGGATCGGGGAACCCTCTTCCCTGCCTTCTTGGGGTCAGGGACTCCACGATCCTTCCAGGTCCATTTGATTCCAGGTGAAGGCATCTGAAGATGCCGTATTTCCTGTTGCTTTCTTTCCGTGCAATGATGGCAAGCCTGCCAACAACGTCTTCCTAGCGGCCTAAAGAAATTAGTCCCTCAGGGGCCCCAAACATGGAGAAGGCTAACCCCAGGAACATGCATGTTTTCAGAAAAGACGTCCTGGGAACCCTTGAGCCACCAACCTGCCTTCAGAAGGGCATTAGTCCGTCCCACTTCATGGAAGGCTGAGTGGAGGCGCTTTGATCCAGTTATTGCCCAAGACACAGTCCTTAGAAAAGTGGTATTCTTAGATCAGAGCTCGAGAGTGCATTTTTCATGGGTCTTGTCCCGATCAGCACTCACGTTGAGGATCTGTCCCTACTTCCAAGGACCGCCTGTCAATACCGTATTAAGAATTTCCTGCTGTGTGCACCTTGTCTTTGGATGTGGTTGATTTCCATGTTGGCTCCATGCTGGGGAACTTCTAACGTGTGTGGTCTCCTTTCTTTCAGGTTGCAAGCAGGCCAATGGCGGTCCACACAACCAATAAGAGGCCACGCTTGGACCCTGCCCTCACTGATGGCTCAGCTACCAAAATGTCTGACACGGTATCCGTCTTGGCTTCACTGTCTCCCCTGAGAAAAGCCAGGCTGAGCTCCTCGTCAAGTCTCCGACCAAAGGAACGACAGACGGGCCGTGGCCGACATCCCTCAGCCTGGAGTCAGGCGGCAGGGCCCGGAGCCTCTCGTCGTGGTGAAGCCGACACACAGCAGGCCTCAGGGTGGCTGTCGAGAAGTTCCCCAGGCTGCCTCCAAGCCCCACGGCCTGATCCAGGTCATCAGCCCCCAGGCACAAGACAAACGTCCTGCGGTGACCTCACAGCCCTGCCCACCAGCCGACACACACAGCTTGGGCCTCGGCTCCAATCTCAGTTTCAGGTCAGGAGCCAAGAGACCTGCCCAGGCTCCGACTCAGGCTTGCCTGAACTTCCCCAAGAAACCGAGAATGAGTCCCTTCCAGATGCCTGAAAATGCCATCCAGGGAGGTGAGCTGGGGGCCCCAGAGACTCTCCAACCTCCGCCAGCTGCAACCGAACTCAGACCCACTCCGTCGCCCCAGATGAGCAGGGGGACACCCGCCCAGGTGCCCAGCAGCGACCGGCAGCCTCCGCACAGCAGACCTTGCCTGCCTACTGTCCAGGCCTGCACCATGTCCCATCACCCAGCGGCCAGCCACGATGGGGCCCAGCCTCTCAGAATGCTCTTCCGGAGACTGGAAAACGGATGGTGGAGCTCCAGCCTCCTGACAGCTCCCTCGTTTCCCTCTCCTCAGAAGCCGGGAGCCCTCCTCCCTCACAGCCCTCATGTCTCAGAGAAGTCTGAGGCTCCCTGTGTTCCTGTTCCCCTGAGTGTCCTCTATGAGGACCTTCAGGTTTCCTCCTCCTCAGAGGACAGCGATTCTGACCTGGAGTGAGACTGCAGGTGGCCGGGGCTCCATTGCATCCAGCTCCCGTGACTTGGAGGGGACTGTGGGACTGAGGAGCACAGAGCAGAGAGCAGACTGTGTGTGGTGACTCCCAAGCTCCACAGCTGTGGTGCTTCTGTGGCTTTTGGAGCCCAGGCCAGGCAGGGACCAGATGCAGAGACTCTGCCTCATCGAATTCTGGTGGGGGACATTGTAGTTTGCAGGGCTCTCCAGAAACCCGCCACCAGAAACTTCTGTGCCAGTGATTCGTTGCCTCAGAAACTGGGTGACGGTGACGCGGGGGAGTCAGACTTCCGCTGTGATGTCAGTAGGAAACTGGGGAATGACTGTGTGTTTGCTCTCTAGATGACTGAATCAGGGAACAGTTAGGGAACCCTGAGAGATGCAGGCCTTCAGCTGTGCCCCGCCCTGACAGCAGTGTTTTGGACGCTGTGAAGCGTTCTGCGCAAAGCCTTCTTGGGGTGTTTCCTCAGACTCGAAAATTAGGCTCTGGAATGCCATTGGAAATAGGTGTGTTTAATTTGTTTTGAAGTGAATAAAATTCTCAAAAAGATGACGTACTCTCTTTTGACTTTCATTCCGTGTTTGTGTGTAACTGATTTTCCAGGGGCTTGAAAATTGCTTGACTTGTTAGCAATCCAAGTCATTATGTCTCTGAAACAGAGTTGATTGAGGGGACCGCAGGTCTTCGCAGGACCTGTGACTTCTTAAACATCCACAGGGGCAAGAGAACCTCAGCCCCACTCTACCAACGCGCACCTAGTCAAATTCCGCCAAGTGAATCTCACGCACGCTCACACGTGGGGAGCGTTGCTTACACCACAAGTCCCCATTTGGCTCACCGCGATGCCACATGTGGGATTTCACACGTCTGTGCTGCACCGCAGTCCATTTCAAAATAGTAAAATAAATATCTTGGGTTTCTGTCGGTTTGCTGGAGGCAAAAACCTGTGATGTTGTTGGTTTTTGGTGGGAGAGTTTCACTCTGGAAAAAAAAATATTCTGAAGATGGAGGTCGTCCTAGATTGTATTTCAAGGTGAGTCTACTTGATGCCAGTGAAGCATATTTTGACATATAATACATGTGGTTATATTATATTTTGTCTCTATTACCTCATTTTAAAAAACCATTTTGTGAAAAATGTCAGAGTTAGATATATCAATGTTAAATTTCTGATCACGTGTCCAGAAGCACTGTAAAATGCAGCCTAGAATGCAAAATTCCCAGCCACTTCTCTGTTGAACTCCCTGCAGAGCGGCATTGCATCCAGTGGTTTTCAAGGTGCACTTGTGTGGCATGAGCTAGTCCTTGGCTTCCTGCTGAAGTTGGAATCCTGCAGATTGTTTAGGGGTGGTGTCAGCTTGTCCCATCTTTCCAGGTCATTATTAACCTTTCCTCGGCACCCACGTGGACTCAGAACTTACCTAGAGTCACAGGCAGGTCTGGGAAGCTGCCCTTGAGCCTTTGTGCAGTCCATGGTGGTTCCATGCCTCTGATCTGCTGGAGCACATTCTACAGAGGGATGGGCTGGCATAAGCTGTCCCTGCCGTTCTGAAAATCACGGAGATTCCTGGTACCTGAAGCCACATAGAAATAAATATCTGTGGAGTCTCAGGCAGGACAGGGATGCCATTCACAGGCTCCTGTTCTTCCACTTAATGGCAGCAAGAGTGATTCCTGGGTTTCCTAATTGACTTCATCACAATTTTGGTGACTTTGTTGTGGCAATGACCACTCCTGTTTCTGTGGCATCCAGTTCACCTGTAAGGTTTTTGGGGATCATGTGGAAACTCATGCATTTTTCCAGAGACTCGCTTCATCCTGAATGCTCTCAGGCATCCACAAGCAGATCCCTGCCTTGGTGGCATCTTGGAGCATTGCAGGAGGCCCCTTAGGTCTAGGAGGCACTAGGAGGTCCATCAGGAATTGGGAGGGCATGTGTCTGCCCATCTGTAGTGTGAACTTCTATTCACCTTCAGAATGTAGATTCTTTCTGAGCTAATAAATTACCTTCATCTTAGTGTAAGTAGCCACAAAAGAATAATTCATATTAACTCCATTAATAAAAATAACTGAAAATCAACAATGAAGATAATAATGACAATGTTAATTATTATAATATTGATAGTAAAAATAAAACAAAGGCATTAGAGATTAGAGATTCCCTTAAGTGAAGGACAATGTGAAGATATAGGGATACATGAGTTGTTTGGACTCAGAGTCCAATGAAACGTGTTCCTCAAGGGCAAAGACAAGAAGCATAAGGAAAATACAAAGTTCATGGATGACCACCTGGGCTACCTTGGAACTCATGTGGGAACACTGCAGGCAAAGTGTACCTCGTCCTGGGACTGCCCACCACCCAGCCCCCACTCACCTTCATGAGGTAGGACAGCAGGATAACGGGGAAGGAGTCCAAGCAAGGGATGCAAGACTTGTGTCACACCTGACTCAAAGAAGCACTGCTTATGACAGATGTTTATCTCCTAACACTGTGTCACCTCTAACTGCCTGGCTGCATGTCTGCCCTCTGTTCTTCTTAGGTCACAGGAGGGACAGACATTACTGTCCACCCATCTGCATACAGAGCCATTGGAGGACGTTACCCTTGTTGCTTCCTCTTTGGAAAGGGGCAACATACATGGCAGATGCCATTCTCTGTCTCTTTGGAAAACTTTGCCAGCACATTGAAGGTTTTCTTCAGCCACAGAAAGCCACCTGCTTCAAAGTCTCACCCTCCACAAGTGGCAAGCACACAATTATTAATGGAGGCAAGGGATGCATAGGCTTTGCCATTTGATTCAGTTGGGACAAATGGGGAGGCCTTCTTAGCTGAACAGCTCTGTCTGTGCGGCCAGTTGACAAAGTCAGGCTGCATTGCCATTAGACTTGTCCATTTGCACATAAGGCTTCCCTCCAATCCTTTCCACAGATGTGGATCCTGACATTACTTCCTAATAAACATCCTGCACACTAAACTTCATCTATATCCAGCTCCCTGGGAACCAAACCTGTGACAAAAGTGAAAAGTTTCTAGGGAAAATATGGTTTCCTTATCAGACAGGGATCAAATTCTGCTGAGCTAGAAAATAAGGTAAAGTCCGATGCCATCTCATGATTTTTTTTATTAGGACATTACCACTGCCAGCAAGAATTATGTGCATCAATTCATGGGGACAAAAATCATATTGGCTCAGGATGAGGTTGTTGTGAGTTGAGGAGAAATTTTGATGAATTAACTTTACCCTCAACTTGAGTTCAGGAGAGGAGATGAAGATGAAAACAGCTGGAAATAAAAGGTGTCCAAAAACATTTTCCTGGTTTTTCAAAAATCAAATTTCAGGTTGGGAGACACTATGTTTAAATTCTAAAAGGATGTAGCATACTGGGAGGAAATGACTATAGATAAATTGTCCTTTTTGTAAATAATACACTTTATGGTATGATAGGAGACCACGGGACACAACACAAATTTGGAGTGAAAGAAACTAACAGACATTCTCAATACTCAGCTGTTATGGCAGAGATGCTGGAATGATGGATGTCCATGTAGCAGTACTTTTTTTTTTTTTTTTGAGATGCAATCTTGATCTGTAAGCAGGCTGGGGTGCAATAATGTGATCTCAGCTCACCGCAACCTCTGCCTCCTTGATTCAAGAAATCCTCCTGCCTCAGCCTCCCAAGTAGCTGGGACTACAGGTGCGCACCACCACACTCAGCTAATTTTTGTATTTTTAGTAGAGGTGGGGTTTCACCATGTTGGCTAGGATGGTCTCGATCTCCTGATCTTGTGATCTGCCCACCTTGGCCTCTCAAAGGGTTGGGATTAGAGGTATGAGCCACTATGCCTGGCCCATGTAGCAGTACTTTTGAACTTAATGGCTGAAAGCACCCAGCTCCAACCTTATGTATTATATTTGCAAAAGAGTACAAATCGGCCGGGCGCGGTGGCTCAAGCCTGTAATCCCAGCACTTTGGGAGGCCGAGACGGGCGGATCACGAGGTCAGAAGATCAAGACCATCCTGGCTAACATGGTGAAACCCCGTCTCTACTAAAAATACAAAAAACTAGCCGGCGACGTGGCGGGCGCCTGTAGTCCCAGCTACTCGGGAGGCTGAGGCAGGAGAATGGCGTGAACCCGGGAGGCGGAGCTTGCAGTGAGCTGAGATCCGGCCACTGCACTCCAGCCTGGCGGCAGAGCGAGACTCCGTCTCAAAAAAAAAAAAAAAAAAAGAGTACAAATCATGTAATGAATTTTAAAGGGAAGACAAGCCTGTGGGAATTCAACAGCCATGGCAACATTTTGAACTTCTTTTTATTAAACATGTAAGAAGTAAGTGAAGTTCAAGACCTAACAGAATTGCCAGGAATTATTTGAAGAATTACCAAGATGACTTAGACACTATGAAATCCTTACAATGCCCTCTGGTGGAGTTTCCTCCTGGAGCAAGTGATTTTAAGCCAGAGGCAAATGTCTCTGCAGGCATAAGAATTTGACCCAAATGTACTATTCAATTTTAAATGAGATGACAGTAAAATTGTCTGCTATATAGTAACAACTTTTTTTTTTTCTTTCAGACAGAGTCTTTCTCTGCTGCTTAGGCTGGAGTGCAGTGGGGCACTCTTGGCTCACTGCAATCTCTGCCTCCTGGGTTCAGGTGGCTTTCCCACCTCATCCTCCTAAGTAGCTGGGAATATAAGCATGTGTCACCATGTCTGACTGATTTTTGTATCAGCAAAATTATTTCTGGGGTGGAGAGTTAGGGACATTTATTCTCCCACATCCAAAAATATGTTCTCCAAATGATCTGTCAATAGAAATAACTGATACCTATATTTGCTAACCTATCTTTTTCTGTCTTTAAATTCAGAACTAGAGTGTGGAAAAGTTATATTAAGAAGGTTCTCTCAATTTTCAACACAAGTGATGGGCTAGGCACTATTCTAGGTACTACAGATGCACATTAACATCCCCGCAATAGTTTTGCCTTATTACCTCCTACATTCTAATAATGCAGCAAAAGAAAAGTATAGATTAGCTTTTTATTTTTTTGAGATGAAGGCTAATTCTGTCACCCAGGATGGAATGCAGAGGCAGGATCTCCACTCACTGCAACCTCTGCCTCCTGGGTTCAAGCGATTCTCCTGCCTCAGCCTCCTGAGTAGCTGGGATTACAGGCATGTGCCACCATGCCCAGAAAATTTTTGTATTTTTCAGAAAGGCAGCTTTCATTATGTTGGCCAGGCTGGTCTGAAACCCCTGGCCTCAAGTGATCCATGCACCTCGACCTTCCAAAGTGCTGGGATTATAAGCATGAGCCATAGTGCCCAAAAAGAATAGCTTTAAATAGAAAGCATGAAACCAAAAGAAATGTATGCCCATCAATTTTATACTGTATTTGGCCAGGTGCAGAAGATCGACTTGTAGTATTGTAAGGGAATAAGGTCAGTTCACATCTACTTGTTTGGACAAGTCACCAGAAACCAAAAGTTGGAGGAGTTGTATCTTTTGAGGTGGGTTGCACAGGCAAGCAGCAAGTTGCTATCTCTCCAAAGTCCTAAACTGTTCTGTTTCTCCTACTGTGGAAAAATGCATCTTTTACTTGATTTCAATTATATAGGAAAATGCTTAATAAAACTTATAAGGGCTACATTCTAGGGACACAGCTAGACCACACATATACTGAATCTTTTTTTTTTTTTTTTTTTTGAGACGGAGTCTAGCTCTGTCGCCCAGCCTGGAGTGCAGTGACCGGATCTCAGCTCACTGCAAGCTCCGCCTCCCGAGTTCCCGCCATTCTCCTGCCTCAGCCTCCCGAGTAGCTGGGACTACAGGCCCGCCTCGTCGCCCGGCTAGTTTTTTGTATTTTTAGTAGAGACGGGATTTCACTGTGTTAGCCAAGATGGTCTCGATCTCCTGACCTTGTGATCTGCCCGTCTCGGCCTCCCAAAGTGCTGGGATTACAGGCTTGAGCCACCGCGCCCGGCCACATATACTGAATCTTGATTCTGGAAACACGTCTTGTTCAGTGTAATTGGATTTTCATGACAACAAAAATGTAACCATGACACAATATTGGAGAGTCAAAAAGAAAGGACATTTTGGATTGAAATTTTTTATTTTAAAAATATGTCCTTGAGTTCTATTAACAATAGCTAAAACCTGGGAACAACTCAAATGTCTATCGAGAGGAAATCGATAAACAAATTACATGCATATTATAGAGCAATATTGGGCAATCAAGGGGGATAATCAACTCTATTCATCAACATCTTGGATCAATATAATCTTTCTCACCCTGAGTGGGGAAAGCTAAGCTAAAAAGTGTCATATAATATAAATAAATGTACACAAAATTCTAGAACAGACAAACCTAATGTAAGCTAAAAAACATTTAGAAAAGCCAGGTGCAGTGGCTCATGCCTGTTATGCCAGCACTTTGTGAGGTGGGTGGATCGCATGAGCTCAGGATTTTGAGACCAGCCTGGCCAACATGCTGAAGCTACTCCGTCTTTACCAAAAATACAAAAATTAGCCCAGTGTGGTATTACGCACAGGAACAGAAAACCAAATACTACATATTCTCCGTTATAAGTGAGAGCTAAACATTGGGTTATACATTGTTTAGCTCTCACTTATATGGAAACAATAGACACTGGAGATTCTTAGAGGGAGGAGAGAGGGTTGGGTACAAGGCCTTAAAAACTGTCTATTGGGCATTATGTTCACTATGTGTGTGATGAGATCATTCATACTCTAAACCTCAGTGTTACACAATACATCCATGTAACAAACCTGCACATGTATCCTCTGTGTATAAAATTAAAATTCAAAAACTAAAATAAACAAACAGATATGAGTAGGAATTTCTCAAAAGAGGAGATACAAATGGACGACATATATATAAACAATTCTTACCCTCTCTAGGGGAATGCAATGAAAACTACCATGAAATATCAGCTCACACCTGTTAGAATAGCTGTTATCAAAAAGACGGATGATAACAAGTGTTGGTAAGGATGTGGAGAAAAGGGAACCTTTGTATACTGGTGGTGGGAATGTAAATTAGTATGGCCCATCTTGGAAAATAGTATGAAGGTTTCTCAAAAAATTAACAATAAAAATACCATTTTGTTCCAGCAATCCCACTTATTTTATGTATATATATATATATATATATATATAATATATAATATATATGAAGTCATTGAATTCAGTATGTGAAAGAGATATCTGCACTCCTATGTTCCTTTCAGCACTGTTCATAATACTCAAGATATATGAAGAAGACACACATGTTATCATTCATTCACGGACAGATGAATTAACGTTTTATATATATATATGTATGCACAATGGAATATTATTCAGTATTATATAATAATGAAACCCTGTCATTTGTGACAGCATTGATGGATCTGAAGGGCATGAAGTCATGTGAAATCAACTAAACACAGAATGACAAATATTGTATGATTTCACTTGTATTTGAAATCTCAAACTCAGAAGCAGAGAGTAAATTGGAGGTTGCCAGGAGCTGTGGTACAGGTAAATGAGTAGGTGTGATTATAGTACAAAGTTTTAGATATACAAACATAAATAAGTTCAGGAGGTCTAATTTACAACATAGTGCTTATAGCTATGAATGCTGTATTGCATACTTAAAATATAATAGGAGGGTGAATTTTATGTTAATTGTTGTTACTAATAGAAATAATAATTAGAATGGGAGGAAGAACTTCAGGAGGTGATGATTATGTTTATAATCTTGATGGTAGTGATGCTTTCACAATGTATCCTTATCCTCAGACTCACTGAGATATACACATTAAATAGGTACAGCTTTTTGAATGTAATCATGTCTCAACAAAGTGTTTTTAAGGGGGGTTGGTTAAAAAATTTAAAAAGGAAGGGTAGATGTTCCTTGCCCTTCTCCCATGCCTTTTTTCTCCCTGCTGTCTAGAATTCAGAAATAATAGGTGGGAATTTAGCAGCCAAACAAGGGTATTTTCTAAAGTATAGCAGAGCAGATACCTGGAAGGGACCTGCATCCCTAATGACATTAGAAAGTATCTGTACTAGCCTTGAATGGTGTTAACTACAGGTTAATTTTAAGTGAAAAAGAAATCAACTTCTGCCTTATTTAAGCAAATTCATTCAGGCATTAATTTTATAAACATATAGAGACTACATACTCCTTATGAGCAGAAACAATATTTATAAATAAAACAATGGTGATAAATAAAAGAAAATAAAAATCAGTGAAACAAAGTGGTTCAATAGCTATACATAGTTATTTTGTTGAAAGATTCTGCTGCTAATATTATTCAATATTTTTGTATGCTGGTGCAAGTAAGGAAATTTACATTGTCTAAAAAAATTATTTATCAATTTATAAAACAGTAAACATTTCATAGAATGGGGCTAAGAATCTGCATTGCAAAATAACTTTCAGTTGATTTTATGCACAGTAATTATTGAGAATCCCCTTATCCAGATCCAACAGATCTGGACCTACATAGGTGCTATCAAGACTTCAGGAAGAAAATTTTCCTGACTCTCTCCATACCGCCAGTTAGTAATAGATCTAGAGATTCAGAACGCAAATCCAGACCTCCTGCTTCCATGTGCAGTGGCCTTTCACTGTCCTGTTTTGCTTCACTTGTTGAAGAGGATTTGAGAATAAATGACCACATGATTCAACTCTCTCCTCAGCTCTGAGGAATATAGCCCTGTCCTGGCAAATAAGAAGCTCACACAGTAGTAGAGGAGGCAAATATACATTCACTAATCTAGCATACAAGCAGTAGGCACTGTACCATAAACAAGGCACTGTGGGGGTTCAGACCAGGAGCAAAACAGGGATTAGCAGGGCTAGTAAAGTCTGGGAAGGGTTCACAAACAAAATGTCTAATCATTAACTAAACCAAATGGTTTCTCCACATGGCTTAATTAATTGTAACTTAATATAAATGGTTGGTTGTTCATAAACCTTAATCTTTTGCCAAAATATTTGTAGCTTATGTTCCCATTTAACAAGGTTTTCTGGTCAAAACTGTGCACCCACATCTTTCTAATGAACTTAGTGTCCAATAAAACATGGACTTTCAGTCATACCATGAGGTGATTTTGCACGCATAGTACATCTCTGTCTGTGAATATGCCTAATAAGGTATGGAAGGACACTTATTATCCAAACAAAGACATTCCACTGGTACTAGAGAGCCACAGACGGAAGCTTTTTCTGCCTACCGGAAATAAAGCCAAGCTTTCCTCTTCCTTCAGCAGTGAGGATTGCTGTCCTCTTCTTTATCATTCTCTCGCTCTCTTTTTTTCTTAATTGGCCAAACTCTACCAAATAACAAGATAAACTTTGTGTAAGACTTGGTAAGAGTAGAGTGTCTGACACCTTATGGTGCTATAATACTCAAAACAAAAGCAAAATCACCTACGACCAGAAAAGGGAGTCACAGAAAATCTAGAAGACTTATTGGCCAAGACACCTGCAGCCTCATAGTTCATTAGCTCTCCATAAGAACTCTCACGTGAAATGAAGTCAGTGGTGTTTCAAGTGCTTCAAACCCTTGTTACTCTACTTCTAAATGTGAATTAATTAGACAAGTTTACTACCAGTTTCTAGACCTCAAAAGCAAGATAATCAGGCATTATTCTACTAAATATTGGTTTCCATAACTCCTCTATTTTCTTTAGGAAAAGTTAGTTAGCCTAAGACATTTGGCATAAAGGCTATGCCAAAGCTATGTTGGGGTCAGTCAGGAAGGATTCATGGGGGTCTCCTTGAAAATATTACAATAATCGAAGAAATCTTCAATCTATTGCCCCTCAGTACTGTTGGTCCCTTGTACTTGATTTTTCCCCTTAAGTTTTATTCTAATTTCTAACATTATCATTCTCTCTTCCTTCGAAACAACTAGTCCTCCAAAGTAGAACTTAAACACAATGACCACACATGGCCCTGCAACAGAGCATATCCTTCTACATTTAGCATGCAATCACGAATCACAGGTATAAGACCCCTTGAACAGACATGGTTTTGGTGACTACATGTAGGACTTATTGCTTTTACCCAAGAAGAGGATCAGGCATCCTAAGTAGCTCAGAAATTTTTCTGGAGCTCTTGAATGTGTATAGGCAAGAAAGATTAAGCAACCTGTTGCCTTACATGAGGCATACTATCTTCTTATGTTTTCTTTTGAATTCAGGATTTCAAGGTTGGGGAAGGAGTGGGAAATTAGCCGTGGACATGTGAGAATGTGGATGATCCTTTTACATTGTCAGGAACAGTCAAATTCTATGCTTTATGTTGTTTGCTAAAAGACACTTTCCAAAGCTTTCAACAGAAAATATAATGAATGCCACACATGCCTATTCTCGGTGAACCTAGACTTTTTATCTAGTCTATGATAATCAGTTTTGAAGGACTGCTTAGGGTAATGAATCCTTCAAGTTGTTAAGATGAAGGGCAGTTTTTGGACAATTCCCATTTTGCTGTAGGAAAACTAATCTGGAAGAAGTAAAAGGGAGAGATTGAAGTGGGAGAGAACGGAGGTGGAAAATGAGTTCAGTTGATCAAATATTTGTTAAGCACCCACTGTATGTCGGGCCCTTACAAGGAAGCAAGCAAAGAACAAAAGCATGTGATGGCCTTGCTCCTAAGAAGCCAGAGGCCAGTTACCTGGATTGCTATAGACCAGGAAAACATCCACAAGCCCCTACAACACAGCACTAGCATAGGATGAAGAAGTTTCTTTCTATGAGATAAATAGCATACAACCAAATAAGAAAGCCAAAGGTTACACAAAGTTCAAAAGCCTAAGGCACCAACCCTTAAGAGATCTGATTGTCGGTGGTGACTTTGGAAGGAAAGTTATTATTAGGATTATTTTAGTACTAAGAGTTTTGAGCTGTCTATCCAATATTTTCATCTGCACCTCTGCCTTGGTAATACTGTGTGTGTGTGTGTGTGTGTGTGTGTGTGTGTGCCTTTTCATGTGTTTGAAATATATGATCTATCCCACACTCCACATAGGTTTGGGGGTTAATTACATACAGGCTGATCTGAATCTATACTCTTAGGGACGGGGTTAAGCTACTCTGTCACATTATGAAGAGTTCATATGTAAGAGACTCTGAACATCTTATAAATTATCTTTAAAACGTTTCCTTTTTTGTGAAGGGAAGCATAAGTATTTGTAAACAAATGCAAAAACATCTTTAACTAAACAAAAGAACAGTTAGCCTTGTTATGAGTAGCAGAGAGGATAGCTGCAGACACTATAAAATCACTCAGCAACAAGATTTGACAAAACCTTAAAGATGGCTCTATTTCTCCTGTTTTATAGAGGAAAATATTAAGGCCCTGGGAATTGAAGTACTTTCCCAACAGTAGAGTAAATGTCAGAGTCAAGGCTGTGTTTTACATCTCGGTTTCCCCACACATCCCACCCTATGGTTCTGTTGTGCTGTTCCTTTGTGTGACTCCTCAAAGCCTGGTTAAAGGTGATACCAAATCAAATTGTATTAACTCAGTAGCACAAAAAAACACCAGGGAATTGATTTATAAGAGTATTAACCTTGTGGCATTACTGAAGACCCATCTGATTAGTAGTTATCAAGTAGTCACCCTGGCTAAATATATGGGTTTGATTTTTAATTTTGAAAATGAAAAATATTTTAAAATATATGTCTTACATCCATATCCCCAGGAAATTTTAATCAAGTTTTAAAACTTCCAAATTTAGATAAACTAATGTTTTTTGTTGTTTTGATTTTCACTCAATGAAAATAGAAAAAAAACTAACTGGATAGAACAGCACAGCAGAAGCATTACTTATAGCCAAAAATGGGATGCAACAAGACTGAAGAAGAAAATGCAGGACAGTGCTTTAAAAAGCAGTTTAATGAAAAGTGAGGTCTCCTCAGGATGTCCTTAGGTAGACATTGCAGCAGAACTGCAAAGTTTTCTTTAGAAGGCTGGGGAAGAGAGGAGGAAACAGAGAAGGGGCAAGAGTGGAAAACAGAATGAGGCTCAGAATACCAAACCTTAGTGCTGTCCCTACCACCTTCCTCACTTGATCACTGGGTGATCTTGGGCAAGTTTCTTCCTTTCCCTCAGCTCATTTCCTCATCTGTAAGGTAAGTTACTAGACAAGATGGGCTTTGATGTTCAGTGTAACTCTAACTTATCTTCCCAAAGCAAAGAGCTGGGAAAGACACTGTGCCCACAATATGCAAGACACAAGGTTTACAAGCAAAGAACAAATAAAAACAAAAGACTTTTTAAAACCCCTAATGTAACTTGAATTCTTACAAATAAGCAATGATACATCATACTTTTACAAAGCCCTTCTGTGATTTCATTTTTAAAATCATTTCAAGTTTTATTTTACTTCATATTAAGATAATGGGAGATAAAGTGTTAAATGGGTTCATGCAGGAATATATGTAAAAGACACAAAAATCCAAAATAGGTAATTGTTATATTAGTAGTTCCCTTTACTGAGGGGGAGCAGACAAAAGAATGTTAGAAAAATCTTCATAAAGTGGATTATATAGAATGTGCTTTAAAAGAGTTTGGTATTTTGTTGAGTGGGAAAGAGCAATATGGGGAGTTATTGTTCAAGGGTTAAAGCTGTGCAAAATGAGTCAATTACAGAGATAGGCTCTAAAACATAGTACCTATAGTTAATAATGAGGTATTTTGTATTTAACAATTTGTTAAGAGGGTCGATCTTAGGGGTTCTGACAACAGCAGCAATAAAGGGACATAGGAAACATTTGGAGGTGATGGATATATTATTACCCGGATATTGGTTGTGGTAACAAGAGTAATATATATGTGCAAATTTGCCAAACTATATCCATTAATTATGTACAGTTTTTGTATGCAGTTTTACTTCAGTTCCTACTATATTGCCTGGCAAACAATACTTTATACTTAAAGTAAGAGCAATGATTATTGCATGTACATGTCGAAAATAATAAAGAAAGCAGGTGACAATAAGACATCGTGAGTCTTTTGGAAATAAATAGCATTCACCTGCTTTCTCATCCATTGAGATATCACCACATTTATGTACTTGTGTGTCCCTGGAAGTTTCTTGTGGGAGATTTAGTTATTCTCTTTTCGTTAGGCTCTACTAACCAAGAACAAATCACAGACTCAGACAGCATCATAAAAAGGCCCAGACCCACGATGTCCAGAGACTCCAGGCTCAGCCCACATTGATGCTAGCCCTTCAGCCATGAGACTCCATTTGCTTCTTCTTATTCTCCTTCTTTTTTCAATTCTTTTATCCCCAGGTAAGTTGGTAGCTGATTACTATAAGGTTCTGCAGATTAGAAGGCTCTATCCCTGGCCACACAAGATCCTAGAATCAGTCCTGTGGGTTCAAGAACCTAATATTTACAGCTTCACTAGGATTATAATAGGGAAAAATAGAAAAGAGACTCATTTAGCAGTAGCTCCTGTTGATAAGATTCCATCCATGTTTTTTGATCTAGTGAGTGGATATGATCACGGATGCTGCTGAAATTCAATCCTGTCAGATCAAACTGCCTACATGTAAATTTCCATGCCCCACCAAGGTATCTCAAGATACAAAGTAAGGATACAACAGAACGTGACCTCATGAGATGCCTTTGTGGGACCTGGAAATTTATATGCAGGCAGTTAGATCTGACAGGATTGAATTTCAGCAGCATTTATTATTATATTTGCTCACTAGGTCAAAAGAGATGGATGGAATTCTATCAACAGGAGCTACTGCTAAATGAGTGCTGACAAATCTGAAAGTTTTATTCGAAGAAACAAACAGAAAAATTATAATCCTAGAATAAGTGAAATTATATGAGACTTTTCAAAATAAATTATATTTTACGTGGCTATGAATAAAAAATGATTTGCAAAGTGAAAGTTAGGACTAGAAAGGAGAGTTAAAGGAACTTCAGACAAGTGAATTAATAATAAGTAAAGACACCAAGAAGTGCCGCTCATGGTATATTACAAGTAACCACACAGAAATGGGTAACATCACTTTCAATAGTAAAATGCCTAAAATTTAATGGGCTAAACGTGCATTTTGAGGGCTTTTGGAAAAAAAACAGCATAATAAACCTAAAGAAGATAAAGGGAAAGTTATAAATACAAAATATAAATTAATGAAACAAATGAGAAAAAAACTAATACTTTAAAAACGGTTTTTCATAAAGTCTAATATACTTTATAATAACCTGGCAACACTGGACAAATGAGAACATGCTTAAAATAACTATTGCAGGAATGAAAGGTTAATGTCAAAACAGATGTTTCAGAGATTCAAATAATTTTTTAAAAAATATATTTGTGTATTATATTCCCTCTTTCCTGTGTACTTGGGGATTTTCCTGCTGCAGTTCACTATATCATGTGTCATCAATTGTGATTGTGTCATAAATTTTTATGCTGGTAAATTACTACCATCAGCATACAAATATGCTGTTAAGTATGTCCTTGCTTTTCTTCTGATGCCAGCTGTCATCCTATTTTTTGCTCTAGTTTTCAGCAAAACATCTTAAAATAGTTGTCCATACTCTCCGTCTTCAATTCCTCTCCTCTCATTGTCTCTTAAATAGATCCCAATAGGGCTCTCTCCCCCTTTTTTGATCATGTTATTGACACCATTTTTGTCAAAGTTACCAATAATCTCCATATTGCTAGATCCAATGATCATTTTTCACTACAACTTTAATTGGCCTATTAGCAGCGTTTGACACAAATCATCACTTCCTTCTTCATAGTACACTTTCTTCACTTGGCTTCCAGGACAGCACATTCGCTTGATTCTCAGCCTATCTCACTGGAGCTACCACTTCGGCTTCCTTTGTTTCTTCCTCATCTTTTCCCATCACACTTCTATTGGAGAGCTCCAGAGCTAGTTCCTGATTCTCTTCTCTTCTCCCTCACCACACACTCTGGAGGGGCTCAGCAAGTCTCATCCTTTTAAATTCTCCTTTTGGACCTCCTTTTGAACTCCAGGCTTATAATAAATTATCCAACTGCGTAACTGATATATCTATTTGGACACTTAATTTCAAAAGTAATAGATATCCAAAACTGAACTCATGATTTTCCCCCCATAAACCTCTACATACAGATTTTCTCTTCTTGCAGAATGCCATGGTCAGCACTGGAGCCTCTCTTAGCTCTCCTGTACACTTTCATCCTCAGCAAGCCTCTATCTCTGCACCTCAAGAATCTCTCAGGGCTCCCATGCCTTGCCCAGCCTTGGTGTGAGTAGTGAGTAGCTGCCTCACACTCAGTGAAAGACCAGAGAATCTGCTTCTCTCATCTACCTGCCCTGCCCTGCCTTCAGACCTCATCAGGTCCCTCTGCTTATGCACCTGTGAGAAAAGAGAGTGAAGGGGGGATTGTCTCAGCTTCTCCACCCACTCCCCAGTAACAGATGATTTTCCCTGATTCTCACAGTAAGACCTTTACTTGCACTGACCTCAAATTGCAGCAGTTCCTACATGCCTGTCTCTCAAAAGTGTCTCAGGTAGTTCTGCTCTCCATCCGATCTTACCTAGGAGCACACAAGATAGGTCATGAAAAAACCATTAGTGGGGCTGGGCGCGGTGGCTCAGGCTTGTAATCCCAGCACTTTGGGAGACCGAGGTGGGCAGATTTACGAGGTCAGTGGCTAACACGGTGAAACCCCGTCCCTACTAAATACAAAAAACTAGCCGGGCATGGTGGCATGCGCCTGTAGTCCCAGCTACTCGGGAGGCTGAGTCAGGAGAATCGCTTGAATCCTGGAGGCGGAGGTTGCAGTGAGAGGAGATCGTGCCATTGCACTCCAGCCTGGGCGACAGAGTGAGACTCCAAAGAAAGAAAAAGAGAGAGAGAGAGAGAAAGGAAAGAAGGAAGGAAAGGAGGAAGGAAGGAGAAAGAAAGAAAGAAGAAAGAAAGAAAGAAGAAGAAAGAAAGAGAAGAGAAAGGAAGAGAAAGAAAAAAGAGAAAGAAAGAGAGAGAGAGGAAGGAAGGAAGGAAAGAAAGAAAGAAAGAAAGAAAGAAAGAAAGAAAGAAAGAAAGAAAGAAAGAAAGAAGAAAGAAAAGCATTAGTGAGGGAGAGTGAGTGAAAGTGAGTGTGTTTGGGCCCCTACTGATGATGCTAAACTATCACAAGCCCACACTCAGCCTTTCAACATTAGCTGGAGATTCACTTGTTTTCTTGTTATCTCCATCAAGGGCGGCTTCCTCCTGCTTCTGCTGCTGCAACTCAGCTAGGCACAAAGCATCTATGGATCCATTCTTTTTTCAGCAGGGCTTCAACACTCTGAATTTAAGTTAATTAGCTTTTTTTGAGACCTCAGTTCTGTGTCTTAAAATGAAATCTATGATGTATAGATTATCCAGCTTATTCTCTTTGTCAGGGCAAGAGCATTTTTCTTTAACTTTCTAAATTCTAAACAAAAGTAAAAGTTCACTTCTTTTCAGAATCCCCACGTGTCAGAAAGTGTTACTATTATCATCAGTTTAGTGATATTTATGGAATTACAAGTTGACTCTAATATCAGCTTTTGGGTTAAATTCTTTCTTTCTGATATGTAGCCTTTGAAATTTTATTTGCTGCAGATCTCTTGGTAGTGAACAATTTTAATTTTTATCTGTGAATTTCATATTGTTATTTTTGATCTTGAAAGACAGCATTACTGAGTACCCAATTCTATATTTTATTTTCTCTCAACATTTGTTGATATTAGTTTACTCATTTTTAGTTTTTGCTTTACTATAATAATCAGATAAATATTATTTCATTATAAATTGTCCTTTTTTCAATGTTTGTATGGTCTTGTGTTTGGTTTTAATGTTTTATAATTTAACTAAAGTGAGTTTATTTTTATATCATCTGTTAGAAATATATTCCTTAAATCAATGGATTTATACCTTTCTTAATTTCTTTTTGAGAATCTCTTGAAATGGTGAATCCTTTTACACTTCTCTCCCCCCATATTTGAATTAAATAAATGTTAGACCTTGTGTTTCCATGCTACATTCTGGGTATATCATCTAAACATTTTTTTCTTCACTAGTTATCCTCTTACCTGTGTCTAATATATCATTAATAACTTGCACTTATTTTTAAATTATTTTTTGTTCCAGACCTGCTTTTTTTTTTTTTTTTTTTTTTTTTTTTGGAGACGAGTCTCGCTCTGTCACCCAGGCTGGAGTGCAGTGGTGCAATCTTGGCTCACTGCAACGTCCACCTCCCGGGTTCAAGCGATTCTTCTATCTCAGCCTCCTGAGTAGCTGGGACTACAGGCACCCACCACCATGCTCGGCTAATTTTTATATATCTATATTTTTAGTAGAGACAAGGTTTCACCATCTTGGGCATGCTGGTCTTGAACTCCTGACCTCGTGATCCACCCATCTTGGCCTCCCAAAATGCTGGGATTACAGGCATGAGCCACCACGCCCAGCCAGACCTGCCCATTTTTTGTATCATCTATATTGTTTTACTATTGTTTTTACATCTTTGTAATAGTAGATTGTTTCTTTAAACAATTGATACATACCTGCTTAATTATTTCTCCACATTGACGATTTCAATACATTTAGTTTTAAAGGGTCTAGATATGCTATTCATTTCATTAACTTTTATTCATGGTGTCTTGCTTACCTGATCATTTTTAATACTGAACTCATTGTTCATCCTTAACTTGCCATCATTCTGTGGTGTGAAATGAGAATGCTATTATCCAGACTTCCTCTGTGAAGCTGACTCAATGCGTTAACTCAATATAGAAGTTTCAGCATTAACAAACTGCAATTTCTGATGGCCCAAGAGTCAGTAGTACCATCATTAGCATTACTGATAATAGCAGATCTTCCCAGAAGATCTGGGAAACCCTCACCCCGCTCCATCAGCTATCCAATACAAAGTGCCCACTGCTCAAGCTCCAGTTCACAGACTATTTTTGTGTTTGAAGGAGGAGATATTTTAAGAACTTGCCTAACCATTTTCAGGGATAGAAATGTTTCAAAGAGATCCTCTAAAATACATTTGCTCTATAGCAGCAGTCACTTGAGAGCAGCTAACTTGCAGTCATGGCCAAAAGCCTAAATCTTTCTTTCATTCTTGTCACACCTATTTTGTATCTTTTGGGAATATCTCAGATTCAGATGCATTCATAGTATTCTATGATTTGGGACACTACTATAGATTCTTCAAAATGTGACAACATTCCAATGGCATTTTGGGAGGTATAGAAGGAGAGGAAAAGCAATGGGCCCAAGTCTCCCCTGACTTCTCTTCTTACAATATGTTTCATTGTTCAAAACTTTTACAACTATATTAATACAGCATTGACAATGGGCATTCTTGTTTTCCTTCTGACTTTCATAGGATTGAAGGAAGTGTTTTGCTACGAAATTGCTATATGGGTTGTATTCACACAAATTTTGACTTTGTAAGGGCAATATTCTCCTCATTATTTTTAAATGCTTACCAGAATTCACAGTATTATTTTCAGTTCTCCCTGTTTAAAGGCATATTTAAATAACTTGATGACTTGGATATATTATATATGTTACTCTGCTACAGAAACAGAAAAACCACCACCAAATTATATTCTAAGATACTTTGTACACCAATTGCACTGTCTTTTTTTATCTAAGACATTCAATTCTTCCACAGGTGGGAGCACATGAATTAGCATCATTTACTACTTGTAGCTTTTGCTACAGACTCTCAGACTTATGAAGCCTAAAAGAAATAGAATACTTCTAGCTGGGTTTAAAAGTTACAAATAAACAGAGGAAATATACACTCTTTTGAAAGTACCACTTGAGTGTTATGCATGTATTTGAATATTATGTTGCTAATTTTAATTGCTCAAAGTTAAAGAGCTTAAACCTCCCCCTCATGCATTCCTGAATCACCCATTACTCCCACACATACATTGTTCGATACAGCATAAACCTAAGTAAATAAAGATGTGGCAAAATGAAAAAAATAAAATAACGTTATACCATTCTCATCTGTGAATGGCATCAGTAGACAGATGTGAATAAAAGTAATGTGATTATAATTTTAAAAATCATATTTAATAGGATCCATTTATTATTAAATGAACATTAGGTTTCTTAATGAATAATAAATCTTTGACACAATGAAAACTCTTAATGCAGAGTGAGACCAAAATGAAGGTAATAACTGTTTTTTTCCTAACCCTTGCTTTAGTTGGTCTTTCCACCAGACTGCCACTCTTTTTTAAGGATATTATAATAGCACAAAGCCACCAGCTTTACCATTAGAGAGATCTTCATTAAATTATCTTTGTTGTAATAAAGGTTATCTGGAGGAAATACTGGTCTGGACACAATAATAAATGTTAAGCTTTCTAATATTTTCCACTTTTAGACACAAATTGAAAGGATCATTTATAATGTCAAAAATATACTTTTTTCTAACTAGTCTATCCTATGACTAAGACATTATTAGCAATTAAAGTAGACAGAGCAAATCTAAATGTGGAGAGAAAAAGTAATTTCTACTTATGTTTGAACAGATGAAAGCACGAATACATTGAAAGCCTGAAATATTAGCTTGGAGGAATAAAATCACTTGGGGGAGCAAGAGCAGGGTACACCAGCCTTTAACTCTACACTTCCCCCAAGAAAAAATATACAGATAGCTATGGACAAGCCAAAATAGCCCTGGGAGGGTTCAAGAGACCACTTAAGAAACGACGGCAACACAGTGAAGCCAAAAAAAAAAAAAAAAAGAGAGAGAGAGAGTGAAAGAAAAAAAAACGAATAGCCATATAGAAAAAACAACTGCTGAAATCAGCATACCTGAGACAGCAGAAACATCTTTTTTGGCTAGGAACGAAAAAAGCAGAAAGGGACTATCAGTATCAGCCACAAGGTGGAACCACCATGGCCCTCAGTAACCCACTCTGGCAGAAGACACTGGCATTTTTGCCTCTGGGGTAAGCAACAGCCATTTCTGAGAGAAAACCCAGAGGAAAAGATGAAGATGTACCATCCCCTCCCACATCCCTTTTCCCCCATCAAAAATACCGTGACTGTTGTGCCAAACCAGGATTGGAACTACTACCTTTCTTAATCTGCATGTGTCTCTGACATATGAGCAGCAACCATTTCAAAAGCTCCCACATAAAAATGCTCATACTAAATTTATTCTGTTACTTAAGAGTGTTTATGGATTTACATTCCATTTGTGGACTGACTATCTCACTGGATCTTCTTTCCTGCAGTAAGAGGTGGTTTGGGTGCTGCTGAAGGTCATTGTCTCAATTTGTCTGGTGTTTGCAGAAGAGAAGTCTGCAAAGTAGTAGAAGATCAAATTGGTGCCTGCCGAAGAAGAATGAAGTGCTGTAGAGCATGGTGGATTTTAATGCCAATTCCAACACCACTTATCATGTCAGATTATCAAGAACCCCTTAAACCTAAGTTGAAATGAAACTGACATAAAATAAAAATACATCAAAAGTCAAGTTATTTGCATCTAAAAATATTAAAATATACATATTAAGTACTTCCATCTTGATAACCATCTTGTATTTTCACTTATCAACATAAATGAATAAATACTAATTTCAAATATACCCAATACTATTTCTTTGTGAGTCATTAACAGATCTTAACAAGACCTTTAAAAATGAGAAAACTGTTATTTTTGTTTTCCAAGATGGTGGATTGAAGGCATGGTTAGCCTGCCTCTTGCACTTGGAAAGACAAAATGATGTGCAGAGATTCACACTGAACTTTCTTTCAAGAAGCAACACAGGAACTTCGCAGGAAAATTGAAATAAGCCACAGACCATTTGAAAGAAGCAGCAGGATGCAGCTTACACCATAAGCTAGGCAGAAAATGTTGAGTTTCCAAGGTGTGAGAGGGAGATAGACTGACTCTAAGATACACACTTCCATTGGGAACCCTATCAATCTAGGCCATGGGGGGAGGCCTTCATCCTCCTCAGGGCTGGAGTTGATTTAGTGAAGAGGGGCGAGTATATGAGGAGTGGCATTGGGATGTGCTTGGAGTCTCCAGCACATTCCCAGTTTCTGGTAGGATGGAGGGAAGCCATTTCTGATTCTACCTCAGAGAGGACCTCCCAGAAGTCTGCCAGCTAACTCAAATGCTGGTCACAGGTTGAGAGAACCTCCCAACTGAAATATTTGATAGAATCTTGTGTGGGGACAAACTCCCCAGGCCAGAACTGAGAGGTGAGTGGGACGTGTGATGCAGCAGCAAGCACAGGAGCTGGAAGCGCCTGCTCTGCAGGTGGATCAGGAGGGGTGTGGCCTGAAGGCTGCAGTTACTGTCTCAATAGGAGAGACTTATGGTATGGGTCAGTTTTGAGCTCTGAGTTCAGACTTCTTGAAACTTAGCTAGCTACTCCCAGTGGAACACTGTGAGTGTGAGCCCTGCCTTGCCAAGGGTGTGGGAGCTGGACGGGGCTTACTGCCAAGCTGCTACTCCCCATTCTTCATATGGACTCTCCTTGTACAGAGGCAGAGACAGCTTCACTTCTCTCTGGAAAATTACCCCAGTGGCCCAAGAACTGCCTTCCAATTCCCACTGGAGCTACTGCTTGTCACACACGTAGAGAGCCAGAGCATCACTTTACCTCACCTAGTTCCCACCTGGTTACGCTCAACCACCTATCCTGGTAGATTAACACAAATAACAGAAGAAACTTTTAGAAGCCCTTTGGCTCTACCCATTCCCTGAGATGCCAGAGTACCTCCCATGGGTAACATAAGGTAAGTCCAAATCACACCACTACCACCACAGCTGGCAGTCTTTTGCAAGCACCACCTCCTGGCTGAAGGCCAACTGACACAGTCCATTAGAGCCTCTTGAATTCAGAATATTCAATGTCATGGCAGACCGGGGAGCCTCCTCTGCCCTAATTTGGCTCTCTATCACACATTCATACACATACACACACACGTCACACACACTCACACATCAACCTACTGGCAAACCAAGGTAAAAACACACACACACACACACACACACCTGCTCAATTTAGGCCATTATCCCTGATGAACATCGATGCAAAAATCTCAATAAAATACTGGCAAACCAAATCCAGCAGCACATCAAAAAGTTTATCCACCACGATCAAGTGGACTGCATCTTTGGGATGAAATGCTGGTTCAACATACACAAATCAATAAATGTAATTGATCACATAAACAGAACCAAAGGCAAACACCAGACAATTATTTTGATAGATGCAAAAATGTCTCTGATAAAATTCAACATCCCTTCATGTTAAAAACTCTCAATAAACTAGGTATTGATGGAACATATCTCAAAATAATAAGAGCTATTTCATACAGCCAATATCATATAGAATAGGCGAAAGCTGGAAGCATTCCATTTGAAAACTGGTACAAGACAAGGAAACCCTCTGTAACCACTTCTATTCAACATAGTATTGGAAGTTCTCGCCAGGGCAATCAGGCAATAGAAAGAAATAAAGGGTATTCAAATAGGAAGAGAGAAAGTCAACTTGTCTCTGTTTGCAGATGACATGACTTCATATTTAGAAAACCCCATCATCTCAACTGAAAAACTTCTTGAACTGATAAGCAACTTCACCAAGGTTTCAAGATACAAAATCATTGTGCAAAAATCACAAGCATTGCATTACACCAACAATAGTCAAGCAGAGAGCCAAGTCAAGAATGAACTCCCATTCACAATTACTACAAAGAGAGTAAAATACCTAGGAATACAACTAGGAGTACAAGGGATATGAAGGACCTCTTCAAGGACAACTGCAAACCACTGCTCAAGGTAATAAGAGAGGACACAGATGAATGGAAAAACATTCCATCCTCATGAATAGGAAGAATCAATATTGTGAAAATGGCCATACTGCCCAAACATTATAGATTCAATACTATACCCATCAAAATACCGTTGACATTTTTCACAGAATTAGAAAGAACTATTTTAAACGTCATATGGAATGAAAGAATACCCCATATAGCCAAGACAATCATAAACAAAAATAACAAAGCTGGAGGCATTACGCTAACTTCAAACTGTACTAGAAGACTACGGTACCAAAACAGCAGGCTACTACTGCCAAAACAGACATATAGACCAATGGAGCAGAACAAAGACCTCAGAAATAACACCACACATCTATGACCACCTGACCTTGACAAACCTGACAAAAACAAGCAAGGGAGAAAGGATCTCCTATTCAGTAAATGATGCTGGAAAAACTGGCTTGCCATATACAGAAAACCAAAACTTGACCCCTTCCTTACACCTTATACAAAAATTAACTCAACATGGATTAAAGACTTAAATGTAAAATCCAAAACCATAAAAACCCTAGAAGAAAACCTAGGCAATACCATTCAGGACACAGGCAAGGACAAAGACTACATGACAAAAATGTCAAAAGCAATTGCAACAAAAGCCAAAATTGACAAATCAGATCTAATTAAACCAAAGACCTTCTGCACAGCAAAGAAACTATCATCAGCATGAGCAATCAACCTACAGGATGGGAAAAAATTATTGCAACCTACCCATCTGACAAAGGTCTAATAACAAAAATTGACAAGGAACTTAAACATATTTACAAGCAAAAAAACAAACAACCCCATCAAAAGTGAGCAAAGGATATGAACAGAAACTTATCAAAAGAAGACATTTATCTAACCAACAAACGTATTTTTTAAAAGCTCAACAACACTGATCATCAGAGAAGTGAAAATCAAAACCACAATGAGATACCATCTCACGCCCATCAGAATGGTGATTATTAAAAAGTTAAGAAACAAAAGATGCTGGTGAGGCTGAGAAGAAAGAGGAACGCTTTTACACTGTTGGGGAAACTGTAAATTAGTTCAACCATTGTGGAAGACAGTATGGTGATTCCTCAAGGATCTAGAACCAGAAACACCATTTGACCCAGTAATCCCATTACTGGCTATAAACCCAAAGGAATATAAATCATTCCACTATAAAGACACATGCACATGCATGTTTATTGCAGCACTATATACAATAGCAAAGACATGAAACCAACCCAAATGCCCTTCAGTACTAGACTGGATAAAGAAAATGTGGTACAGGCCGGGCGCGGTGGCTCAAGCCTGTAATCCCAGCACTTTGGAGGCCGAGACGGGTGGATCACGAGGTCAGGAGATCGAGACCATCCTGGCTAACACGGTGAAACCACGTCTCTACTAAAAAAATACAAAAAATTAGCGGGCGAGATGGCGGGGCCTGTAGTCCCAGCTACTCGGGAGGCTGAGGCGAGAGAATGGCGTAAACCCGGAGGCGGAGCTTGCAGTGAGCTGAGATCCGGCCACTGCACTCAGCCTGGGCGACAGAGCGAGACTCCGTCTCAACAACAAAAAAAAAAAAAAAAAAAAAAAGAAAAAAGAAAATGTGGTACTAAGGCCGGGCGCGGTGGCTCAAGCCTGTAATCCCAGCACTTTGGGAGGCCGAGACGGGTGGATCACGAGGTCAGGAGATCGAGACCATCCTGGCTAACACGGTGAAACCCCGTCTCTACTAAAAAAATACAAAAAATTAGCCGGGCGAGATGGCGGGCGCCTGTAGTCCCAGCTACTCGGAGGAGAGGCGAGAGAGATGGCGTAAACCCGGGAGGCGGAGCTTGCAGTGAGTGAGATCCGGCCACTGCACTCCAGCCTGGGCGACAGAGCGAGACTCCGTCTCAACAACAAAAAAAAAAAAAAAAAAAAAAAAAAGAAAAAGTGGTACATAAGGCCGGGCGCGGTGGCTCAAGCCTGTAATCCCAGCACTTTGGAGGCCGAGAGGGCGGATCACGAGGTCAGGGATCGAGACCATCCTGGCTAACATGGTGAAACCCCGTCTCTAAAAATACAAAAAAAACTAGCCGGGCAAGTGGGGGCGCCTGTAGTCCCAGCTACTCGGGAGGCTGAGGCAGGAGAATGGTGTAAACCCAGGAGGCGGAGCTTGCAGTGAGCTGAGATCTGGCCACTGCACTCCGGCCTGGGCAACAGAGCGAGACTCTGTCTCAAAAAAAAAAAAAAAAAAAAAAAGAAAATGTGGTACATATACATCATAAAATACTATGCAGTCATAAAAAAGAATGAGATCATGTCTTTTGCAGGCACATGGATGAAACCATCATACTGAGCAAACTAACACAGTAACAAAAAAATCAAACACCGCATGTTCTCACTAATAAGTGAAAGCTGAACACTGAGAAAACAAGGACACAGTGAGGAGAACAACACACAACATGGCCCACTGGGGGCTGGGGGTGAGGGAAGAGAACTTACAGGATAAGTCAATAGGTGCAACAAACCACCATGGCAAAGGATACCTACATAACAAACCTGTACCTTCTGCACATGTATCCCGTATTTTTTAAATTTAAAAAGAGGAAATACATATGTGCATACATACATACATACACACATACATTCTTCCCGGATCTTTATTCCTGGTAAGCCAAGGAACCTGGAGAAACACCAGAATTCTGTCCCTCTGAAAATGCAGGACAGGTCTACCTTCATCAGCATAAAATTTTGGACCAAATGTAACTGCAGGTCCACCCCACAATGAGGAACTGAAAATTGAGGCAGTATTTCAGATCCTAAAAAACTGATGAAGTAATTCGTGATACATTTGGGTTGTTTTTGCCTTTTCCTACTATGAAGAGTGCTAGTAGGAAGAACGGTGTACAAATATCTGTTTGATTATCTGCTTTCAGAATCCTTTGCTTGTTTGTGTTTGTTTGTTCCTTCTTGAGACAGGACATCACTCCAGTCAGCCAGGCTTTTCCAGTCTGTAATTTTTGTTGTTTCCTTTTGTCAAGTTTTAGAAGATTTTATTTTATTTCTATTGAATTTTAAGGCATTTTTAGATATGTATTAAAACATTATCTCACATGCTGTGTGTTACATTTCATTTCTTTTCATCATCCCTTTTTATTTTATTATTTTATTTTATTATAGTTTATATTATAGGGTATATATGCACAATGTGCAGGTTTGTTACATATGTATACATGTGCCATGTTGGTGCGCTGCACCCATTAACTCGTCATATACATTAAGTGTATCTCCTAATGCTATCCTTCTCTCCTCCCCCTACCCCACAACAGGTCCTGGTGTGTGATATTCCCCTTCCTGTGTCCAGGTGGTCTCATTGTTCAATTCCCAACTATGAGTGAGAACATGCGGTGTTTGGTTTTCTTTTCTTGCAGTAGTTTGCTGAGAATGATGGTTTCCAGCTGCATCCGTGTCCCTACAAAGGACATGAACTCATCCTCTTTTATGGCTGCATAGTATTCCATGGTGTATATGTGCCACATTTTCTTAATCCAGTCTATCATTGATGAACATTTGGGTTGGTTCCAAGTCTTTACTATTGTGAATAGCGATGCAATAAACATACGTGTGCGTGTGTCTTTACACCAGCATGATTTATAATCCTTTGGGGATATAGCCAGTAATGGGATGTCGGGGTCAAATGGTATTTCTAGTTCTAGATCCTTGAGGAATCACCACACTGTTTTCCACAATGGTTGAACTAGTTGACAGTTCCACCAACAGTGTAAAAGTGATCCTATTTCTCCACATCCTCTCCAGCAGCTGTTGTTTCCTGACTTTTTAATGATTTCCATTCTACCTGGTGTGAGATGGTATCTCATTGTGGTCTTGATTTGCATTTCTTTGATGGCTAGTGACGATGAGCATTTTTTCATGTGCCTGTTGACTGAATAAATGTCCTCTTTTGAGAATTGTCTGTTCATATCCTTTGCCCACTTTTTGATGGTTTTTTTTTTGTTTTTTTTGTTTTGTTTTTTCTTGTAAATTTATTGTGTTCTTTGTAGGTTCTGGATATTAGCCCTTTGTCAGATGAGTAGATTGCCAAAATTTTCTCCCATCCTGTAGGTTGCCTGTTCATTCTGATGGTAATTTCTTTTGCTGTGCAGAAGCTCTTTAGTTTAATTAGATCCCATTTGTCAATTTTGGCTTTCGTTGCCATTGCTTTTGCTGTTTTAGACATGAAGTCCTTGCCCATGCTTATGTCCTGAATGGTATCGCCTAGGTTTTCTTCTAGGGTTTTTATGGTTTTAGGTCTAACATTTAAGTCTCTAATCCATCTTGAATTAATTTTTGTATAAGGTGTAAGGAAGGGATACAGTTTCAACTTTCTACTTATGGCTAGCCACTTTTCCCAGTAGCATTTATTAAATAGGGAATCCTTTCTCCATTTCTTGTTTTTGTTAGGTTTGTCAAAGATCAGATGGTTGTAGACGTGTGGTATTATTTCTGAGGGCTCTGTTCTGTTCCATTGGTCTATAGCTCTGTTTTTGTACCTGTACCATGCTGTTTTGGTTACTGTAGCCTTGTAGTATAGTTTGAAGTCAGGTAGCGTGATGCCTCCAGCTTTGTTCTCTTGGCTTAGGATTGTCTTGACAATGCGGGCTCGTTTTTGGTTCCATATGAACTTTAAAGTAGTGTTTTCCAATTCTGTGAAGAAAGTCACTGGTAGCTTAATGGGGATGGCATTGAATCTATAAATTACCTTTGGCAGCATGGCCATTTTCACGATATTGATTCTTCCTATCCATGAGCATGGAATGTATGGAATGTTCTCCCATTTGTTTCTGTCCTCTTTTATTTCATTGAGCAGTGGTTTGTAGTTCTCCTTGAAGAGGTCCCTCACATCCCTTGTAAGTTGGATTCCTATTTTATTCTCTTTGAAGCAATTGTGAATGGGAGTTCACTCATGATTTGGCTCTCTGTTTGTCTGTCATTGGTGTATAAGAATGCTTGTGATTTTTGCAAGTTGATTTTTTATCCTGAGACTTTGCTGAAGTTGCTTATCAGCTTAAGGAGATTTTGGGCTGAGATGATGAGGTTTTCTAAATATACAGTCATGTCATCTGCAAACAGGGACAATTTGACTTCCTCTTTTCCTAATTGAATACCCTTTATTTCTTTCTCTTGCCTGGTTGCCCTGGCCAGAATTTCAACACTATGTTGAATAGGAGTGGTGAGAGAGGGCATCCCTGTCTTGTGCTAGCTTTCAAGGGGAATGCTTCCAGTTTTTGCCTATTCAATATGATATTGGCTATGGGTTTGTCATAAATAGCTCCTATTATTTTGAGATATGTTCCATCAATACCGAATTTATTAAGTTTTTAGCATGAAGAGCTGTTGAATTTTGTCAAAGACCTTTTCTGCATCTATTGAGATAATCATGTGGTTTTTGTCTTTGGTTCTGTTTATATGCTGGATTATGTTTATCGATTTGTGTATGTTGAACCAGTCTTGCATCCCAGGGATGAAGCCCACTTGATATGGTGGATAAGCTTTTTGATGTGCTGTGGATTTGGTTTGCCAGTATTTTATTGAGGATTTTTGCATGGATGTTCATCAGGGATATTGGTCTAAAATTCTCTTTTTTTTGTTGTGTCTCTGCCAGGTTTTGGTATCAGGATGATATTGGCCTTATAAAATGAGTTAGGGAGGATTCTCTCTTTTTCTATTGATTGGAATAGTTTTAGAAGGAATGGTATCAGCTCCTCCTTGTACCTCTGGTAGAATTCGGCTATGAATCTTTCTGGTCCTGGACTTTTTTGGTTGGTAGGCTATTAATTATTGCCTCAATTTCAGAGTCTGTTATTGGTCTATTCAGGGATTCAACTTCTTCCTGGTTTAGTCTTGGGAGAATGTATGTGTCCAGGAATTTATCCATTTCTTCTAGGTTTTCTAGCTTATTTACGTAGAGGTGTTTATAGTGTTCTCTGATAGTACTTTGTATTTCTGTGGGGTCAGTGGTGATATCCCCTTTATCATTTTTTATTCCATCTATTTGATTCTTCTCTCTTTTCTTCTTTATTAGTCTTGCTAGCGGTCCATCAATTTTGTTGATCTTTTCAAAGAACCAGCTTCTGGATTCATTGATTTTTTGAAGGGTTTTTTTGTGTCTCTGTCTCCTTCAGTTCTGCTCTGATCTTAGTTATTTCTTGCCTTCTGCTAGCTTTTGAATGTGTTTGCTCTTGATTCTCTAGTTCTTTTAATTGTGATATTAGGATGTCAATTTTAGATCTTTCCTGCTTTCTCTTGTGGGCATTTATTGCTATAAATTTTGCTCTACGTACTGCTTTAAATGTGTCCAGAGATTCTGGTATGATGTATCTTTGTTCTCATTGGTTTCAAAGAACGTCTTTATTTCTGCCTTCATTTCGTTATGTAGCCAGTAGTCATTCAGGAGCGGGTTGTTTAGTTTCCACTTAGTTGAGAAGTTTTGATTGAGTTTCTTAATCCTGAGTTCTTGTTTGACTGCACTGTGGTCTGAGAGACAGTTTGTTATAATTTCTGTTCTTTTACATTTGCTGAGGAGTGCTTTACTTCCAACTATGTGGTCCATTTTGGAATAAGTGTGATGTGGTGGTGAGAAAAATGTATATTCTGTTGATTTGGGGTGGAGAGTTCTGTAGATGTCTATTAGGTCTGCTTGGTGCAGAGTTGGGTTCATTTCCTGTATATTCTTAACTTTCTGTCTCATTGATCTGTCTAATGCTGACAGTGGGGTATTAAAGTCTCCCATTATAATTGTGTGGGAGTCTAAGTCTCTTTGTAAGTCTCTAAGGACTTGCTTTATGAATCTGGGTGCTCCTGAATTGGGTGCATATATATTTAGGATAGTTAGCTCTTCTTGTTGAATTGATCCCTTTACAATTATATAATGGCCTTCTTTGTCTCTTTTGATCTTTGTTGGTTTAAACTCTGTTTTATCAGTGACTAGGATTGCAACCCCTGCCTTTTTTTGTTTTCCATTTGCTTGGTAGATCTTCCTCCATCACTTTATTTTGAGCCTATGTGTGTCTCTGCATGTGAGATGGGTCTCCTGAATACAGCAAACTGATGGATCTTGTCACCACCAGGTCTGCCCTACAAGAGCTCCTGACTCTTTATCCAACTTGCCATTCTGTGTCTTTTAATTGGAGCATTTAGCCCATTTACATTTAGGTTAATATTGTTACATGTGAACTTGATCCTATCATTATGATGTTAGCTGGTTATTTTGCTCATTTGTTGATGCGGTTTCTTCCTAGCATTGATGGTCTTTACATTTTGGCATGTTTTTGCAGTGGCTGGTACTGGTTGTTCATTTCCATGTTTAGTGCTTCCTTCAGGAGCTCTTGTAGGGCAGGCGTGGTGGTGACAAAATCTCTCAGCGTTTGCTTGTCTGTAAGGATTTTATTTCTCCCTCACTTATGAAACTTAATTTGGCTGGATATGAAATTCTGGGCTGAAAATTCTTTTCTTTAAGAATGTTGAATATTACCCCCCCCTCTGGCTTATAGAGTTTCTGCCAAGAGATCCACTGTTAGTCTGATGGGCTTCCCTTTGTGGGTAACCCGATCTTTCTCTCTGGCTGCCCTTAACATTTTTTCCTTCATTTCAACTTTGGTGTATCTGACAATTATGTGTCTTGGAGTTGCTCTTCTAGAGGAGTATCTTTGTGGTGTTCTCTGTATTTCCTGAATTTGAATGTCGGCCTGCCTTGCTAGGTTGGGGGAGTTCTCCTGGATAATATCCTACAGAGTGGTTTCCAACTTGGTTCCATTCTCCCCATCACTTTCAGGTACACAAATCAGATGTAGATTTTGCCTTTTCCCATAGTCCCATATTTCTTGGAGGCTTTGTTCACTTCTTTTTACTCTTTTTACTCTAAACTTCTCTTCTCACTTCATTTTATTCATTTGATCTTCAATCGCTGACACCCTTTCTTCTGGTTGATCGAGTCAGTTACTGAAGCTTGTGCATTTGTCATGTAGTTCTTGTGTCATGATTTTCAGCTCTATCAGGTCATTTAAGGACTTCTCTATATTGGTTATTCTAGTTAGCCATTCATGAAATCTTTTTTCAAGGTTTTTGGCTTCTTTGCTATGGGTTCGAACTTCCTCCTTTAGCTCGGAGAAGTTTGATTGTCTGAAGCCTTCTTCTCTTAACTCGTCAAAGTCATTCTCTGTTCAGCTTTGTTCCGTTGCTGGAGAGGAGCTGCATTCCCCTGGAGGGGGAGTGGTGCTCAGATTTTTAGAATTTTCAGCTTTTCTGCACTTCTTTTTCCCCATCTTTGTGGTTTTATCTACCTTTGGTCTTTGATGATGTTGATGTACAGATGGGGTTTTGGTGTGGATGTCCTTTCTGTTTGTTTGTTAGTTTTCTTTCTAATAGTCATGACCCTCAGCTGCAGGTCTGTTAGAGTTTGCTTGAGGTCCACTCCAGACACTGTTTGCCCGGGTGTCAGCAGCAGAGGCTGCAGAAGAGTGAATATTGCTGAACAGCAAATGTTTCTGCCTGATTGTTCCGGTGGAAGCTTCGTCTCAGAGGGGTACCTGGTTGTGTGAGGTGTGAGGTGTCAATCTGCCCCTAGTGGGGATGTCTTCCAGTTAGGCTACTCCAGGTTCAGGGATCCACTTAAGCAGGCAGTCTGTCTGCTCTCAGATCTCAAACTCCATGTTGGGAGAACCACTACTCTCTTCAAAGCTGTCAGACAGGGACATTTAAATCTGCAGAGGTTTCTGCTGCCTTTTATTTGGCTATGCTGTCCCCAGAGGTGGAGTCTACAGAGGCAGGCAGGCCTCTTTGAGCTGTGGTGGGCTCCACACAGTTCTACCTTCCCCACCACTTTGTTTACCTACTCAAGCCTTGGCAATGGCGAGCGCCCCTCCCCCAGCCTTGTAGCCTCCTTGCAGTTAGATCTTAGACTGCTGTGGTAGCAATGAGGGAGGCTCTGTGGGTGTGGGACTCTCCAAGCCAGATGTGGGATATAATCTCCTGGTGTGACGTTTGCTGAGATCCTTGGTAAGGGGCAGTGTTAGGGTGGGAGTAACCCAATTTTCCAGGTGTTGTGTATCACGGTTTCCCTTGGGTAGGAAAGGGAATTCCCTTCCCCCTTGCACTTCCTGGGTGAGGTGATGCCTCGCCCTGCTTCGGTTGTCGCTCTGTGGGCTGCTTTCACTGTCCTGCTCCCACTGTCCAACAAGCCCCAGTGAGATGAACCCGTACCTCAGTTGGAAATGCAGAAATCACCCATCTCCTGTGTAGCTCATGCTGGGAGCTGGAGGTCGGATCTGTTCCTATTCAGCCATCTTGGAACTGCCTCTAATCGCTCCTTTAATGAACAAAAGGTTTTAGCTTAGATATCTTCCTGTTTGTCAAGTTTTTCTGATTTTGACTTTTTAAAATATGCTGTCATATACAAGAAACCCTTGGATATAAAATGCCATGAATATTTCTCTTTTCTTGCAGTCGTAACTTTGGTGGATGTCATCAGTTAATCTCTGAGTTATAGCATGCTTTCTTGAAAGTGGTCCACAGTCTATTTTGGGCATTGAAAATTTCATCAAACTTAAGTGAGTTTCTACAAATTGAAGACATAGTCCCATTTGATGCTTTATTATTTGCATATATTGCTTCCACAAGACCATTTCATGCAAAGACTTGTCTTGTCCCCACAGCCAGATCATTGCAACATGATACAGAATCAATTGACCAAAAATGGGAAGGTTATCTCTAGAATGTCTATTTGACTCCATTTAACTCTCCACCTTTTTTTTTTTTTTTTTTTGAGACGGAGTCTCACTCTGTCACCCAGGCTGGAGTGCAGTGGCCGGATCTCAGCTCACTGCAAGCTCCGCCTCCCAAGTTCATGCCATTCTCCTGCCTCAGCCTCCCGAATAGCTGGGACTACAGGTGCCCATCACCACGACTGGCTAGTTTTTTTGTATTTTTTAGTAGAGATGGGGTTTCATCCTGTTAGCCAGGATGGTGTTGATCTCCTGACCTCGTGATCCACCTGTCTCGGCCTCCCAAAGTGCTGGGATTACAGGCTTGAGCCACTGCACCTGGCTGATCTCTCCATCTTAATTAAGACAGAATATGCTGTGTTAATTACATAACATCACTGCACATTCTCAAATCAGAAAGTGTAGTTCCAACTTCTTGTTGTTCAATCTCTGAAAGAATGATCTTATCTCCCAGATGCACATGCTTGGAAGTACTTCTCAACACACACACACACACACACATCCAGACACAAAGACACAAATACACGCATAGACACAAACTGTTTAATATGTACACAATTGTTCACTGGCATTGTTATACATGAAATAAGGCAAATGTGTAGCCATTGTCCTAACCCGGTTCCACTCCTATCATATTTGCCCATAACACTGATTAGTAAGTCTGATTCAACTGTTCTATAATCACAATTTAAGCTGTGTCCATTAAATTCCCTGAGGAATGCAAAAGGATACAACCAAGGACACAAAACTTAATTGACTGCTGATATTTCATTGGTAAATTGGGTAATTGATGGGTAAATGTAGTGGAACCGGTGGGTGGGCATTAGTTATATAAGGGGTGAAGCAGCAAGATACTTCATTATTAAAAGGTGTTTGAAAGAAATTGAAACACAGGAGTGTGTGTATTCAGCTGGAATAAAATTAGAAAACCCTGAAATATATCTCACTTGGGGTGTAAAAAAATGGCATTAGGGGAGATTCTGGGTCAATCGTCCAACTGTGCAAACTGGATCTTGGAAGCAGGATCGCTTTCCTGCAGTGAGACTTGTTTATTGGTGGTGGTGTTTCAGTGGAAACGATTTTGGAGAATGGCCCCTTCCTTTTGCGTATCTGCTGATTAGATTTCATGGGAAATCTGGGGTTTTAAACTCTATTTAAATGTTAACATAATTCATTCAAATGGCAAAAAATCAACAGGTTCTTTGATGTGGAATCATCACAGATCCATTTCTTCTTAGGTACAGTTATTAAAGTTGACCTACCAGAGTGAAACAATTGTGGAGAATGACCCCTTCCTTTAGTGTATTTGCTGATTAGATTTAATGGTACATTTATCATTAGGTACAGTGATCAAAGTTGACCTACCCAAGAGTAGAGGTGTCCAGGACAGAACTCAGAACTCTGTAGAATCACAGAATCTTGGGTGCAACACTGTTCAAGCACATAAATATGTTCATTCAGAGTGTTTCGATGTGACATGTGTATGAATTGCAGTGTAATGAGCATGACACGCAGACAGGTTATCAAGTAGACTCACCTCAAAATCAGTTATGGGCATTACAGAACACCGATGCCAAGGTCCCAGATCCAGAGGAAAGAAACTCCAGCATCCTGGGTAAGTCATGGCATCTGGATTTCTCATGCTTCTGGGGATCATGCTTCTGAAAACGGTGACTCCTTCCTCCTTGTGGAGCATCTTTCTCAGCAGCGCTCATTTCTTCTTCCAGGACTCTGTCCAACAGAAAGGGGAAGGCTTCTGATAGAGCACACCTGACCCAGGAAAAGAAAAGGGAAAGAAAGGAAGCCAAAGGTCGCACTCCCCTCATTCCACCATCCTCCCTAAAATCATCCTGATTTCATGGGCCCCGAGACCGTGGATGCTTCTGTACACCTCGAGGCCGTGGCGCCTGGCCTAAATTCTATTCTCTTTCTCATTATCTGAAAATTTTTAAGAAAATCCCTAGAGCCAGGATCTTTATTCCTAGTAAGCCAAAAGTCCCAAAGAAACACCCAAATTCTGTCTCTCTTAGTTTGGGAAACAAGTCTACCTTCATCAGCATGAAATTTTCCACCAAATGTGGTAACTGCAAGTCCACCACACAATGCTTAACTGGAATTGGAAGCAACATCTCAGATGATGAAAAATAGATTCAAGAATCCCTAAGACAAATGGTTTATTTTTCCCTTTCTTACTAAAACAACTGCCAGTATTAACAATGGTATGCAAATCCCTTTTAGATGCCCTGCTTTTACATCTCTATGTTTCTTCTTGAGACAGGGACTCACTCTCATCACCCAGGCATTTACAGTGTTTAATTCTGATTATATGCTATTCTGAAATTTAGAACTTTTTATTTCATCTCTCTCAAATGTTGATCCATTATCAAATACGTATTAAAATATTATCTCCCATGCTGTGTGATATGTTGTTTTTATTTTCATTCTTTCTTAAATGAACCAAAGGTTTTAGTTGGCATAGATTGTGATTAGTCAAGTTTTCTGATTTCATGATTTCTTAAATTGCCGTCATACGTCCGCAATCACTGGAAATAGAATGTCATGAGTATTTCTCTTTTCTTGCAATCATACATTCGGGGAATGTCATCAGATGGTATGTCGGTGATTGCATGATTTCCTGAAAGTCTTTCACACTCTAATTTGTGCACTGAGTATTTCTTCTAACTTCAGTGCATGTTTCCAACACTTGATGCCTTATGATTTGGGTATATAGCTGCCACAAGAGCATTTCCTGCAAAGGCATGTCTTGTTTCCCACTAGCAAGTCATTTAACTCGGATACAGAATTAATAGGCTGAACATGGAAAGGTTATCGCTGGAATATCTATTTGACTGCACGGATCTCTTCTTTGATACTAAGGAAAGAAATACGCTGTGTTATTAACTGTACTTCATTGACGAGTCTCAAGTCAGAAAGTACAGGTCTGACTTCCAGTCCTTCAATGCCTGAAAGGATGATCCTATCTACCAAAAGCACATAGTTGGAAGCACATCCCAGCTCAAACAAACACACACCCAGAAATATAAACACACACAAAGAAACACTCACATGGGCATAATTGCACATGCCCACAAGCTCACGCAAGCAAACACACACAAACAAACACATACACTGTTTCGTAAGTACAGAATTATTCCCTAGCAATGTTTTAAGTAAACTAACGCAAATGTGACACATCAGGAGTCCATGAACACTGGCACAATCACTTCTCTGCAAGGGAGGACCAGAAGATCCAAAGGGAAGAACAAACACAGCAAGAAGGCTCTCTTTGTATGCCAGTGATCTCAGGGAAAGTCTCCAACCACACGCAGGAATGCATGCACACACACACACACACACGAGCGGGTTCGTGCACACACACACATCATCACATACACAGCCAATTCTACATAAAATAATGAGGAGCCCAGGTTTCTGTCTATACAAGAGGGACAACTGGATAGTGATGGCTGCGTTTCAGGATGAGCCCGGACATGGGAAACGTCGAGTTTTGGAGTCGTGAGTCTTCTGAACCTGTGGAGGGATCGTCTGTGTGTTCGTACTCATGGTAGATGACATTCAGTGTGAATTTCGGAATGCGACATATTGCGGTGTAGAGTTGTGCGTGAGGTTATTGCAGGGGACTGGGTTGACCATTTGCTCTTCGGGTGCGTTTCATTCGTCAGTTGTTGGTGAGCACCAGAAGTTGAAATTTTGCGAACGTGGGACATCTGTGGATCATTCTCGCCACCTTGAGGAGTGGAAACTGGAACGCATTTGAAGAGAGGAACCTGCCTCACCGTTTTTACATTGTTTGTTGAATGGACCTCAGGCGCCCTGGGACTTGTGCCCTTGGTGGAACCCACAGAATGCTGGAAACAGTCAGACAGACACACTTGCCTATTGAATGGTGTCCATTTCCAATGAATTGAAGCGGAAAATCATCCCACTGGTATGTGAGTCATTTGGAAGTAAGTCGTATTGATAATAAAGGAAATCAAACACAGGAGCATATGTGTATTCAACTAAAATAAAACCAGCAAGCACAGAAATAAATATCATTTGGTGTGTATAAAAATGGCATTTGGGGAGATTCCGGGTCAATAATCCAGCTGCGAAAGGTGCATCTCTGAAGCACAGTCCCTGACCTGCAATGAGACTTGTTCATCTGAGGTGGTGTTGCAGTGGAAATGATTGTGGGAAATGGCCCCTTCCTTTCGTGTATTTGCTGATTGGATTTCAGGCTCCATTTCTCGTTCGGTGCAGTGATGCAAGTTGACCAACCTGAGAGTAAAGATGTCCAGGGCATAACTCAGGGCTCCGTACACTCACAGAATCTTGGGTGCGACCCTGCTCAAGCACAAATATGTGCGTATTAACAGTGTCTCTGTGTGACGTATGTGCAAACTACAGTGTGATGAGCATGACTGGCAGACAGGTGATCCATTGGGCTCAAAATCAGTTATGAGCTTTCAAGAACACAGATGCCCAGGTCCCGGCTTCAGACATAACACCCTCCAGTGTCTTGTGTGAGGCCACGGCATCTGGACTGTTCATGTTTCTGGGGATCATTCTCCTGAAAATGGTGGCTCCTTTCTCCCTGTGGAGCAACTCTCTAAGCAGCACTTCTTTCCTCCCCCAGGACTCTTTTCACCGGGCCGGAAGCCTTCTGATTGAACACACCTGCCCCATGAAAAGACAATGGAAAGAAACGGGGCCAAAGGTCACAGTCCTCTCATTCCACCATCCTCCCTAAAATCATCCTGATTTCATGGGCCCTGAGGCCTTGGCGCCAGGTCTAAATTCTGCCCCATTTCTGACTCTCTAAGACATTTTGACAAAATCCCTGGAGCCAGGATCTTCATTCCTGGTAAGTCAAGGGCCTGAAGACACACCCAAATTCTGCCCCTCCTACTTTGGGGAACATGTCTACATTCATCAGCTTTAAATTTTGCACCACATGTGGGAACTGCCAGTCCACCACACAATGCCTAACTGGAAACGGAGGCAACATCGCAGATCCTGAACAATCCATGCAAGAATTCATGAGATAAATACCTTCTTTTCGCCTTTTCCTACTGAAACAAGGGCCAGTAGTAACAATGGTGTACAAACCTCTGTTTCACTCCCTGCTTTTAAAGCTCTCTGCTTCTTTCTTCTTGAGAGAGGGCGCCTCACTCCCATCACCCAGGCTTTTCCAGTGTTTAATTCTGGTTGTTTGCTTTTGTCAAATTTAGACCTTTTTATTGCATCTCTCTCAAATGTTGATGCATTATCACATACATATGAAAATGTCATCTCCCATGCTGTGTGATATGTTGTTTTTATTTTCATCCTTTCTTAAATGAACTGAAGGTTTTAGTTGGCATAGCTTCCGATTACTCAAGTTTCTCAATTTCACGATTTCCTAAATTGCCGTCGTACGTCCGCAACCACTGGAAATAGAATGTCATGAGTATTTCTCTCTTCTTGCAATCATAAATTCGGGGAATGTCATCAATCAGCCTCTCAGTGATTGCAGGATTACCTGAAAGTCTTTCACCGTCTACTTTGTGCATTGAGTATTTCGTCTAACTTCAGTGCATGTTTCCAACACTCTATGCTTTATGATTTGGGTATGTAGCTCCCACCAAGCACTTCATACAAAGACTTATCTTGTTCCCTGCTGGCAAGTCATTTCACTTGGATATAGAATCAAGAGGCTGGACATGGAAAGGTTATCGCTGGAATGTCTATTGGATTCTATGGATCCCTACACACACACACACACACACACACACACACACACACACGTATACAGTCATTCCTACATAACATAATGTGGTCTTCAGGTTTTTGTCTATGCAAAACGGACAACTGGTTAGTGATGGCTGTATTTCAAGATGATCCCATATCTAATATGTTGCTGTGGAGTTGTGTGTATTCTGATCACGTGAAGGGACTGTCTCTGTGAATGTGTTTTCACAGTAGATGACATCCTGTGTGAATATCTATATACTACATTTTGAGGTGTAGTTTCCCCCTCTGGTTACTGGATGGATTTGAATTTATTATTCTGTCTTGGTTTGTTTTGATTAGTCAATTGGTAGGCGAGAGTAGGTGAAATTTTGCTAATGTGGATATATGTGAATCATTCTCGTGAATGTGAATAATTGAAACTGGGATGCATTTGTAACATTGGAAGGGTGTTCTTATTTTTTAACCCAAGTTTTTTTGTATTTGTTTTCAACCGACCTCAGGTGCCCTGGGTAGAACCTAGGTAATTCTTGGAACAGACAAACAGATGCTGCTAATTTTATGGTGTCAGTTTAAGTTTAATTTAAAGAGAAAATTTTCTCACCAGTATTTAATTCATTTTCAAATAAATTATACTTACCATAAATAGTATAATACACAATACACTGAAGTGTGTGAGTATGAAACTACAGTTAAATTAGAAAGTTCTTAAATAAACTGCATTTCATGAGTAAAGGATGGAATTTTTGGAAATTCCAGATCAACCGTCCAGCTGTGAAATCTGTGTCTTTGAAGCACTATCACTGTCCTGAGAGTTGTTTTTCTCTGGTGGTATTTCAGTGGAAACTAGTTTGGGGAATAGCCCCTTCACTTTTTATATTTGCTTGTTACTTTTCATTGTAAATCTGTGTTTTTAAACTGTATTTAAATGTTAATAGAATCCATCCCAATAAAACATAACCAACAGGTGTTTTCATTTCTAATCATCACAGATCAATCTCTTGCTAGTTATGGTGATCAGTTTACTTACCTGAGAGTAAATGACACCTGGGCAGAACACAGGGCTCCAAAGAAGTACAGAATCTTGGGTCCAACCCTGTCCAAGCATCAAAATGTGTATATTAACAATATGTCTGTGTGAATTGTGTGTGAAGTAAAGTGAGATTAGTAAAACTTGCAGTAGATTATTAATCTGGCTCACTTTGTAATCAGCAAATGAGCTTTAAAGAGTATCAATGAACAGTGCCTACCCCTAAGAGATAAGAACTTCCAGTGTCTTGTGTGAAACCATGGCATCTGGATTGCTCATGATTCTGAAGATAATTCTGTCCCCCATGGTTTCAGAATCACTGCAGGTGGTGGAAACAGATAACACATCAGTCCCTTGCTCTCTCTGTTCTCTTCACTCAGGAAAACTCTCACTGGGACCAAGGAAAATCCTATGGTTTCCTAGGGAGAAGGATTTTTCTCAGGAGAGAAAATGGTGGCTCCTTCCTCCCTGTTGAGCCTCTTCCTCAGGATTGCCCCTTTGTCTCTCCAAGACTCTGTTCATCAGACCCGAGATGCCCCCTGGTTAAGCACATCTGGCCTATGAACAAATAAGGGGAAGGAATGGTTCCAAAGACTGTACTATGCTCACTCCACCATCCTCTCTGAAACTATCCTGACTTCATGAGCCCTGGGTCAGAAGCTGTTTCTTTATACCTCTAGGTTTTGCCTCACAGCCTAAATCCTGCCCCATTTCCTACATCTTGTAAATTTTGACAAAACCTGTAGAGTCTAGATCTTCATTCCTGACAGGCCAAAGGGAGATACACCAGAATTCTGTCCCTCTGAGACTGCAGGACATCTCAGCTTCCATCAACATGAAATTTTGCATCAAATATAGTACTGCAGGTCCACCTCACAATGAGTAATGGAAGTTGAGACAACATCTCAGACCCTGTACAGTTTTTGGCCAAGCTCATTTAGTTGGCAATGTTTTTACTCTATAAATCAATTGCGAAAACACTTAGGATTCATATTATTTAGTCTTTTAATCAGTCTGTCTTTATTTTCAATGTATTTACTACACTTTAGCTTAATATTTCTTATAAACTTTGATGCAAAATTCTCAATATAATAGTGGCAAACCAAATCCAGCAATACATCAAAAAGCTTATCCACCAAGATCAAGTCGGTCTCATCCCTTGGGTGCAAGGCTGGTTCAACATATGCAAATCAATAAATGTAATTCACCACATAAACAGAAATAAAGACAAAAACCCCATGATTATTTCAGTTGACTCAGAAAAGGTCTTTGATAAAATTCAACATTCCTTTATGTTAAAAATTCTCATGAAACTAGGTATTGATGGAACATGCCTCAAAATAATAAGAGCTATGTATGACAAACCCACAGTCAACATCATACTGAATAGGCAAAAGCTGGAAGCATTCCATTTGAAATTTGGCACAAGGGAAGGATGCCCTCTCTCACCACTCCTATTCAATATAGTGTTGGAAGTTCTGGCCAAGGCAATCAGGCAAGAGAAAGAAATAAAGCATATTCAAACAGGAAAAGAGGAAGCCAAACTGTCTTTTTTTGCAGATGACATGATCCTATATCTATAAAATCCCATCACCTCGGCCCAAAAGATTCTTAAGCTACAAGCAACTTCAGCAAAGTCTCAAGATACAAAATCAGTGTGCAAAAATCTCAAGCATTCTTATACACCAACAATAGACAAGAAGAAAGCCAAATCACAAATGAATTCCCATTTACAATTGCTACAAAGAGTATAAAATATCTAGGAATACAGCTAACAAGGCAAGTGAAGGACCTCTTCAAGGAGAACTACAAACCACTACTCAAGGAAATAAGAGAGGACACAAACAAATGGAAAAACATTCCATACTCATGGGTAAGAAGAATCAATATCATGAAAATGGCCATACTTCCCAAAGTAATTCATAGATTCAAGGCTACTCCCATAAACTACCATGGACATTCTTTACAAAATTAGAAAAAACGACTTCAAAATTCATATGGAATGAAAAAAGAGCCCATATACCCAGGACAATCCTAAGCAAAAATAACAAAGCTGGAGGCATCATGCTACCTGACTTCAAACCATATTACAAGGCTACAGTAACCCAGACAGCGTGATAGTGGTACAAAACAGACACATAGACCAATGGAATGAAATAGAGATATCAGAAATAAGACTGCACATCTACAACCATTTTATTTTGGATGAAAACAAGCAATGGGGAAAGGATTCCCTATTTAATAATAAATGGTGCTGGAAAAACTGGCTAGACATATGCAGAAAACTGAAACTGGACCCCTTCCTTATACCTTATACAAAAATGAACTGAAAATGGATTAAAGATTCAAATGTAAAACCCAAAACTATAAAAATCCAACCCCATATAAAAGTGGGCAAAAACTGGGTGCAGTAGCTCATGCCTGTAATCCCAGAAGTTTGGGAAGGTGAGGTGGGCAGATAACTTGAGGCCAGGAGTTCAAGATCAGCCTGGCCAACCTGGTGAAACTCAGTCTCTACTGAAAATACAAAAAATTAGCCGGATGTGGTGGCAGGTGCCTGTAATCCCAACTACTCAGGAGGCTGAGACAGAAGAATCGCCTGAATCTGGGAGGCAGAGGTTGCAGTGACCCGAGATTGTGCCACTGAACTCCACCCTGGGTGACACAGCAAGACTCTGTCTTAAAAAGTGAAAATAAAAATATTTTAAAAAGTGGTCAAAAGATATGAACAGACACTTCTCAAAAGAAGACTTATGCAGCCAACAAACATATGAAAAAAAAGCCCAACATTACTGATCATTAGAGAAATACAAATCAAAACCACAGTGAGATGCCTTCTCATGCCAGTCAGAATGGCGATTATTAAAAAGTCAAGAAACAACAGATGCTGGTGAGACTGGGGAACAGGAACACTTTTACACTGTTGGAGCGAATGTAAATTCAACCACTGTGGAAGACAGTGTGGTGATTTTTCAAAGACCTAGAATCAGAAATACCATTTGACCCAGCAATGCCATTACTGGGTATATACCCAAAGGAATATAAATTCTTGTATTATAAAGATACTTGCATGCATATGTTCATTGCCACACTATTCACAATAGCAAAGACATGGAATCAACCCAAATGCCCATCAGTGACAGACTGGATACAGAAAGTGTGATACATATACACCATGGAATACTATGCAGCCATAAAAAGGAATGAGATCATGTCCTTTGCAGGGACATGGATGAAGCTGGAAGCCATTATTCTCAGCAAACCAATGCAGGAACAGAAAACCAAATACACATGTTCTCACTTACAAGTGGCAGATGAACAATGAGAAAACACAGACACAGGGAGGGGAACAACATACACTGGAGCCTGTCTGGGGGTGAGTGGGGAGGGAGTGCATCAGAATAAACAGCTAATGCATGTGGGGCTGAATACCTAGGTTATGGGTTGATAGGTACAAAAACCACCATGGCACACACTTACCTATGTAACAAACCTGCACGTCCTGCACATGTATCCTGGAACTTAAAATGAAATAAAATAAAATTTTTAAAAACTTTATTTTTTCTAAGTCTTGTTTGCAGTTTTCAACGTGAACTTTCTAGTAGACATTTATCATATATAGAATTATATAGTTGATTTTTGAACAACTATGGTTCTGCCATTCTTTAAAATGCAAATTCTTTATGAATGTGTGTGTGTATATGTACACATATGTGTGTATATATATGTGTGTGTGTATATATGTTTGTGTATATATATGTGTACATGTATGTGTGTGTGTGCATATATATATAATGCTCCTGGTCTTCTGTTTGAGTAGGCTGAGAGGGAGGAGGAGGAGGAGTGGTAGTTCTTGCAGTCTCAGAGGTAGCTAGGTGGAAGTGAATCTGTACAAATGAAAACATGAAGTTTTAATTTGTAAGTGTGAGTTAAATAATTGTACACCTGGACATAGAAGTGGAATGATAGACATTAGAGATCTGGAAGGGTGAGAGGGTGGGAGGGACAAATAATAAACAATGGTTCAGATATCTGGATTCCTAGATCCCAAATGGTGTACAATTATTTCTCTTTAATTTGTGTCCATTTACCAGCAAGTTTGAGAGGAGTGAGCCAAGCTCAGAAAGGCATTCAGCCCTAAAATCAGATGTGCATGGCAATGGGCAGAAGTACCCTCTCCCTTTCTCAGAACAAATCCAAGCTTCCTTTATACCCCTTACCCACGGGAAAGTTATCTTCCAAAATGTATTTCTGCTGGAGGCAAAATGTTTTATATTTTATGAAAAAAAAGTTTAACTTCGTAAAACTTAGAAATTAATATTGGAAAAACAGTAGGGCACTCTCTTTGGGACATAATCTTTGAGACACTTCAGCAGCATATACAGCTTGTAATTGGTCCTGAGAAAATCCAGACAGCATAAACTTGAGAATGTTCATGAGGAATAGAAAAGTACACATTTACTCACGTATTTTACATTAAAGTTTATCAAGGGTAGAAATTCAAAAAATCTGTTTTACTATGAATGTTCATATGAAAGTACAGACATTCACCTAAATTTTCCTGAAATTATTTAAAAATTAATTTGTCATTGGTAACAGAAACTTCCAAACATCTCCATTTTACAAGTCTCATTATCCATATTTTCTCTAAAATATTCAGAAGTAGAAAACAAAAATACAGATTAAAATAGCTCATATTTTTCAAATTTCAAATAATTGTTCAGTAACTGGGAAGAAAGGTTTACACAAATTGGAAATTCTGTATGTATATAGAAATTAATAAGATGAGAAAATTATGGCAAATAATAGGGGGCTTCAATAAGTTCATGCAAAATAACAATTATGAAAAAACTATGCATGAACTTTTAGCTTTTGCATCAAAACACACATATACTAGTTTATTTTAACTTTTTTTTTTTTTTGAGACAGGGTTTCACTCCCCTCACCGAGATTGCAGTGCAGTGGAGCAATCTCAGCTCAAAGTGACCTCTGCTTCCTAGGCTGAAGCGATTCTCCTGCCTCAGCCTTCCAAGTAGCTGGGACCTTGTCCGGCTAATTTTTGTATTTTTTGTAGAGGCTAATTTTTGTATTTTCTGTCACGGCAGGGTTTTGCCATGTTGTCCAACCTCCCAAAGTGCAGGGATTACAGGCGTGAGCCACCATGCCCGGCCCTGTTTTAATATATCTGAACAGGATTTAAAACATCAGTCTGAAAAGAGCCACATGAATTCTGCCAAACTTGAATTCTCCCAAACCTGAAACAAGAACAAACATCAAATTTATGGTGAAGTTGGGGTACAAAAAAAGGTGAAAAAAATTATTCTTTATGAAAAGTCTATGGGAAAAATGACCTGAAGGATCAGTCGTTTACAAACGGATACCTTATTCTAAGAAGAGATAAGACAATGTTGAAGATGAAGCCCACAGAGGAGGGGCATCCATTCCAATTTTGGAGAGGAAAAAAAAATTGTTTCTATGCCCTAATTGAGGAGGACTGACAATTAACAAGAGATATTATAGCCAACACCACAGACATCTCAATTGGTTTGGCTTACACAATACTGACTATAACGTGAAAGTTGAGAAACTTTACATTTGATGAGTCCCGAATACCCTTGTGCCTAGATCAGCTGTGGACAAAAGCAGAGCTATTAGGGACTATTTTGAACAAGCAGAATCAAGATCCTGAAGCATTATTTTGAAGAATAATAACAAGGAGTGACACTGGCTTTATCAATAGGATCCTGAAGGCAAAGCACAATTTAAAGCAATGGCTACCAAGAGGTAGAAGTGGTCCAGTCAAAGCAAAAGCAAACTTCTCAAAAGCAAAAGCCATGGAGGTTTTGGGGATGCTCAAGGCATTTTGCTTGTTGACGTTCTGTAGGATCAAAGCACCATAATATCTGCTTAGTAGGAGAGTTCTTAGAGAAAATTAGCAAATACTTTTGCAGAAAAGTACCATGTAAAGCTTCACTAGAGAGACCCTCTGCACTACAGCAACACTTCTGTTCATTCCTCTCATCAAACACTGGTAATTTTGCAAGAGTTTTCATGGGAAATTATTAGGCATCAACATTACAGTCCTCATTTGGTTTCTTTTGAGCTTATTTTTCCTAATCTTAAAATAACTGTAAAGGGCATCCCATTTTTCTTTATTAACAGTAGAAGACTGCATTGACATGGTTAAATTCCCATGACCTTCAGTTCTTTAGCAATGGACTGAATGGTTGGGATCATCCCTTAATGCAGTGTCTTGACCTCAGTAGAGATTATATTGAGAAATAAAGTTGATATTTTTATTTTTATTTTTAATTCCATTTTTCACTGACATTTTTAAATCCTTTCACAATTCACGTTTGTCTCAAAGGTATTTAAATTTAGAAATCATATCAAGTGAGGTTGGCACCAGGATGGCTGAATAGGAACAGCTCCAGCCTCCACCTGCCAGTGTGAGCAACACAGAAGATGGGCGATTTCTGCATTTCCAATTGAGGTACCAGGTTCACCTCACTGGGGCATGTTGGACAGTTGGTGCAGGACAGTGGGTGCAGCCCAGTGAGTGAGAGCTGAAGCAGGGAAAGGCATCACCTCACCCAGGAAGCACAAGGGGAAGGGAATTCCTTTTCCTAGTCAAGGGAAACCGTGACACACACCTGGAAAATTGGGTCACTCCTACCCTAATACTGTGCTTTACCAAGGGTCTTAGCAAACGGCACACCAGGAGATTATATCCCACGCCTGGCTCAGAGGGTCCCAAGCCCACAGAGCCTCTCTCATTGCTAGCACAGCAGTCTGAGATCTAACTGCAAGGCTGTAGCAAGGCTGGGGAAGGGGCACCCGCCATTGCTGAGGCTTAAGTAGGTAAACAAAGCAGCCAGGAAGCTCGAACTGGGTGGAGCCCACTGCAGCTCAAGGAGGCCTGCCTGCCTCTGTAGACTCCACCTCTGGGGACAGGGCATAGCTAAAGAAAAAGTAGCAGAAACCTCTGTAGATGTAAATGTCCCTGTCTGACAGCTTTGAAGAGAGTAGTGATTCTCCCAGCACGGAGGTTGGGATCTGAGAACTGACAGACTGCCTGCTCAAGTGGGTCCCTGACCCCCAAGTAGCCTAACTAGAGAGCCTAACTGGGAGTAGCCTAACTGAAGTGTACCTCAAGCAAACTCCAATAGACCTGCAGCTGAGGGTCCTGACTGTTAGAATGAAAACTAACAAACAGAAAGGACATCCACACCAAAACCTCATCCATACGTCACTATCATCAAAGACCAAAAGTAGATAAAACCACAAAGGTGGCGAAAAAGCAGTGCAGAAAAGCTCAAAATTAAAAAAATCAGAGCACCTCTCCCCCTCCAAAGGAATGCAGCTCCTCACCAGCAACAGAACAAAGCTGGACTGAGAATGACTTTGACAAGTTGAGAGAGGAAGGCTTCAGTTAATCAAACTTCTCAGAGCTAAAGGAGGAACTTCGAACCCAGCACAAAGAAACTAAAAACCTTAAAAACAGATTTGACGAATGGATAACTAGAATAACCAAGGCAGAGAAGTCCATAAACGACCTGATAGAGATGAAAACCATGACACAAGAACTACATGACAAATGCACAAGCTTCAGTAACTGACTCGATCAACTGGAAGAAAGAGTATCAGAGATTGAAGATCAAATGAATGAAATGAAGCGAGAAGAGAAGTTTAGAGAAGAAAGAGTAAAAAGAAATGAACAAAGCCTCCAAGAAATATGGGATTATGTGAAAAGACCAAATCTATGTCTGATTGGTGTACCTGAAAGTGACGGGGAGAATGGAACCAAGTTGGAAAACACTCTGCAGGATATCATCCAGGAGAACTTCCCCAACCTAGCAAGGCAGGCCAACATTCAAATTCAGGAAATACAGAGGGCACCACAAAGATACTCCTCAAGAAGAGCAACTCCAAAACACATAATTGTCAGATTCACCAAAGTTGAAATGAAGGAAAAAATGTTAAGGGCAGCCAGAGAGAAAGGTCATGTTACCCACAAAGGGAAGCCCATCAGACTAACAGCAGATCTCTTGGCAGAAACTCTACAAGCCAGAAGAGAATGGGGGCCAATATTCAACATTCTTAAAGAATTTTCAAACAAATTTACAAGAAAAAAACAAACAACCCCATCAAAAAGTGGGCAAAGGATAAGAACAGACACTTCTCAAAAGAAGACATTTATGCAGCCAACAGACATGTGAAAAAATGCTCATCATCACTAGCCATCAGAGAAATGCAAATCAAAACCACAATAAGATACCATCTCACATCAGTTAGAATGGCAATCATTAAAAAGTCAGGAAACAACAGGTGCTGGAGAGGATGTGGAGAAATAGGAACACTTTTACACTGTTGGTGGGACTGTAAACTAGTTCAACCACTGTGGAAAACAGTGTGGTGATTCCTCAAGGATCTAGAACTAGAAATACCATTTGACCCAGCCATCCCATTACTGGGTATATCCCCGAAGGATTATAAATCATGCTGCTATAAAGACATGTGCACACATGTTTACTGCAGTACTATTCACAATAGCAAAGACTTTGAACCAATCCAAATCTCCATCAATGACAGACTGGATTAAGAAAATGTGGCACATATACACCATGGAATACTATGCAGCCACAAAAAAGGATGAGTTTGTGTCCTTTGTAGGGATATGGATGCAGCTGGAAACCATCATTCTCAGCAAACTATCGCAAGAACAGAAAACCAAACACTGCATGTTCTCACTCATAGGTGGTAACTGAACAATGAGATCACTTGGGCACAGTAAGGGGAACATCACACACTGGGGCCTGATGTGGGGTTGGGGGAGGGGGGAGGGATAGCATTAGGTGATATACCTAATGTAAATGACGAGTTAATGGGTGCAGCACACCAACATGGCACATGTATACATATGTAACAAACCTACACGTTGTGCACATGTACCCTAGAACATAAAGTATAATAAAAAAAATCATATCAAGTGTGAAATAAAGAAATTATAGAGAGAGAGGGAGAACAGAATCTATAAATATGCATATTTGTGTGCATACATCCATATACATACATATGTGTGTGCATGTAGTAATTTTATTCTCCTAAAGCAATGCCTCTGCCTTCCACCCTCACTGTACATGTCCTAGTCCTGTGATGTCCCTGGAACTGAGCACCTGATTTCCTTCTCTGCCTCCCACATGAATAGGGAATAGAAATGGAAACTACACTCTGTGGTTACTGTTATGAAAATCCATGTTCCCCACAGGCTAGTTTGGCATCTTATATTCCAGTTCCCATTGTAAAAAAAAGCAAGCAACAAACAAAAACTACAAAAGAAAAAAATGAAATATTTGAAAGTCTAGAGCCACAGAGGTTCCGGATTCACCCACCACCCACAGTGACCTCCGCCGCCCTCCAGACCTGAGGGCAGATGCGCCTGAACAGCCTGCCTCTTCATCATCCATGAAAAAAGGTGACCTTAAACTTCAATAGATTTTACTCTGGTTCAAAAGGAACCAGGTCAACATTCAAAGTCAGTGGTCTGACAACTCTAAGCTTTGGCCAGAAAGTATTGGAAACATTTAACGTGCAATGGATGAAGCAGCCTGGCCCCACTGCACACAACACACTCGTGGGGACTCAAAGGAGGATACTTAAGATCCGCTGGGTGGAAGTGAGGACAGATTCAGAAACACAGGGGGTAGGGGGGTCAAACCAGGAAGGCTCAGGCCCTCACCTCCTCCTAGGCCCTGCCCCTCCAGAACTTGCAGTTTTTTCTGACCCGGAAGTGGATTTCACTGATGGAAAAGAAGTTCAGTATTTCTGGTCCAGCCCAGTAAGCTGCTCCCATCGCCCAGCCTTCCACACTCCTGCAGACTTCACAATCCCTACTCCCACTAACCTGACAAGGGAGTTATGCATTGCCTGGAGACCGTCGTTGGCCTACAACCCCGCGATGGGGTCCAGGGTCTGTGTCCATTTCTGGTTAAAATTGCTCTAAGGCTGGTTGCTGTCTTGGCCTTCCCTGCTTCCTCTCTGTTCACTTCTCCTCTCCCCAGCCCATATGAAGCTTTTACGCAGGAGATGGATTATCACCCCTCTTGGAACATCAAGGACACCACCAGGACACCGCATTGTCTCCTTGACCCTGGGATTCTGCAGATCTCAGTCTTCTCCTGAGGTCCCCTCACTCCCTACCTCATTTTTTCCATCCTTCTGGGGCCTGGGTCTGCTACACCTCAGGCTTCCTCTTCACAATCACAGACAGAGGGAGCCCCCTTCATCCTTGGGCTCTAGCCACAGTTCACCTGCTGCAGGACACTCAGTGGCTTTCAGTAGTTCATCCAGATATCCAGTTGGAAGTGGGATTTCCTGGAAGGAAAGCAGGACCCCAGAATTACACTGAATTCTAATGCAAGAGCCCAGATTCCCCTTCTGCATGGGACATTAAGCTGCAAACACTACATAGGCACTTAATGCTCAGCTGCCCTTCTAACATCTGGTCCAGTTGTGTCCCTCCGCCTTGGAATATCTCAGAAAATATATCTCCACCTAGAGTTGTTTAAACACATCATCCTATGTGATTCCAGACCATCAGGGGGTGCAATGGGTCCTCACCAGAATTTCCACTCTGCTTGGAAGACTTAGAAAACCCTGAGGCTGCTCAGAGGATCAGATTCCCATTTCTGTGTTTCAGAAAACCTTCAGTCTTCCCCGGACAAGTGAGGAGACGGAAAATGTCTTGTCTCTGGCACATCTTTTGCAAGCAATGGCGGCTCCCAGGAATCAAAACTATCAATGAATGTATTTTTGAGACTCTGGTCAAAAGAAGAGTCATTCTGCAATTTCAGGTAGGATGGAGTGGTTCTGTGGCTCCTGGGGTGATTCTGAAAAGATCTTCACTCTCACAAGGACCATGGAGGACATTTCTGGCATTTCCAGACCAGGAGGAGTGACAGATGGACTTCCAGTGTTACTAGGAAAACTTTTTTTTGGACAGCTTTGTAATAAGAGGATCTTGCTTTGGCTTTCAGGCCTTCACATAGGTTACTTAGATCATGGAAGTGCTTCTGTATTTCTGCGTAGGCTCAGGATGCCTTCTCAAGTCGTCTCTGCAATTATGAGACAGTTGCTGTCTAAAGAGGTCACTTAGAATAACACAAGAGGCTTCACCTTCAAACGGACACCGGACAATATAGCCACAGTTCAGCCAAGATTATCTGTGTTTACATACCTGTAAAGTAACACTCCTAGTTACCTCCATTAACTTGGACATCTTTCATGAATAGAGAAACTCTAGTGATTGTTATATAATAGCTGCCACAAAAATTAACCAATAAAAATAAATGATAAATGAAAAATAATTAATAATTATGATAATGAATGCAATGACCTAAATAGTAAAAATTTTAATACTGGTGACAATATGAACATAAGGATACAAAAATCAATGTGGAGATTCTCCTAAATATATGAAAAGTTCACAAATTGGGTCCTCATTGTGTCATTTGGAGTCAGCGTCAAAGAATTTCACTATGAAATGTGTTCCATGATGGCAAACATGAGAAACAGGAGGTGAAAGGAAAGCAAGCCACAGGAGAGCGTGGGCTAATAGGACCACTGGTATGCAAACCTCTCTAGTCAAGGACTGCCAGCCAGAGGTGAAGAGAGTTTGGCTTGTGTCTTGCCTACCACTGGGCACACAAAAGCTTTCAGTAGTGCAACCAGATGGCTGGTTTGGCCTGGCTCCCTGCAAAGAAGACATGTATCTGATCCCCACCAGCCCATCCGTCCTGGAACTCAGAATCCTACATGCAGTAAACATGAAGCTCCAACCCCATAGCTGACTTCACCTCCTTACTGTCCTTCTGCCATCTGGTATTTCAGGTGCTCTCCAGCTCTGGACTTCTTGGCTCCCCTACCTTTACCAAGTGAAGTCAGGAGGTATCATTCTCAGTGTTCTCCTGCCAGTCCAAGGTGAAACTCACCAATACAGGCATACCCTGGATGGACTTCCTTCGAATATTTAGAAAACAATGAGCTTGCTCGGGGATGGTCTGAGCTCTAGTAGAGTTACAGTCTCCCATGGAAATCTGAGAGGACTTAGAATATTCTCAGAGGCCTAAGCAGTCCAATCTGCCCTGGAAACATCAGGAATGATATACTTGGACTTCCTGAGGCTCCAAACTTTTTCTAAATAAACTCAGAGGTTACAGAACCATTTTTCTCTCGGGAACTGAAGTGGAGTTATTTGCCTTTTGCCAGCATCTCACTTTTTTTATTTTCTAAGTTAGCTTTTGAGCCCAAAAGTAGATATTTCTTGTATTTGATTTACACAGGGAGCTTCCTAGAATGCCCATGCGTCTGGATACTTTCTGCATTCACTCAGGTATTCACAAAATGCTACAGTTCTACTGAAAATCTATGAGATGACCATTTGATCACCCGAGCAACTTTAGAATGTGTCTTCTATGGAAGCCCTGGAGCCTCCCTTCTGATATTTCATCCATTGCTGGTACTGAGTACCCAGGGCGAAACCCTCCATCAGACATTGTCAGCAATTCCAGTATGGAGATGGCACTTACGTGATGGGGCTCAAGAATCAGATGGTAGAAGACCAGCCAGGAAGTGAAGTCTCAGTAGGCTTGGGGGCTTAATGTTCGATGCACACCAGACTTCTAAGACTCTGGAAGCGGGTGTGGATCTGTCTGCACAGTGCTTCTCATCTACAGCCTGGACCAGCCATTTCTTCAGGTGAACTACTGAAAGCTTTTGTGTGACCTGTGTCAGGCAGAACTCTGGCCAGACCCTTTTCCATAGTCCATTTGTAATGTATTTCCACGTGACATAGGCATCTCCACTTTTGCCCAAGCCCTCATGTGGCTCAAAATTATTCTCCCTACTGCCACTCTTCTTTGCCATCACAGAAGATATTTCAAGATGCAGCCCTAAGCCACTCCCTGTAATCAATAACATGAGGGCTCATATGGGAACAATGTCACAGGCTTACAGGAATATGTTCTTAAATATCTGCTTTTTTATTATTCTCTTCATTGAAATGACATTTATATCGTCACCATTATGATTGTTATTAATGTTATTATTATATGGGTACAGTTCTTTATCATGGATATACCTGTGGTAGTTATTATGCAATGTTGAATAATTTTTTTTATGTTCTGAAGACTTTAATTTGCTGAAGATGATTAAAAGACAACCTTAAAACATACATACCACCGCAACCCCAAGACTCCTACTGTACTACCTGGTGTCCTGTAGAAGAATGGACTTCCTGAGTTATTCTTTTATTTTTCAGGCAAGTATCTATTCATACCAGCATAGGAGATGGATGAAGTGCACCCTGATCTTGCCATGGGCTCAGAAAGAATTCATACATATGCTTTATGTGCTAGCAACTGTGTGTGTAGGCCTGTGAGCCCTAGAATGTACTTTCTTTCACCAACTAGTCCACCTAAAATTTCCTAAGTCAAATTCCCCCTCCATGCTTGGATAGATCATGAATGGCTTTCTGTTACTCACCTAAGATGAAGGTATACTGCTAAATTAGGTTTGTGGCCAAGAAACTTTTACCTGTAGTGGCAGGAGAGGGACTACCTGTTCACCAGAGTCTCTGCAACATTTTCTTTTTCTTCTTTTTGCGATAGAGTCTCGCACTGTTGCCCAGGTGGAGTCCAGTGGCACAATCTTGGCTCACTGCAACCTCCAACTCCCAGCTTCAAGCGATTCTCCTGCCTCAGCCTCCTGAGTAGCTGGGTTACAGTTGCATGCCACCACGCCTGCCTAATTTTTGTATTTTTAGTAGAGACCAGGTTTCAGGCTGGTCTCTAACTCTTGACCTCGAGATCTGCCCGCCTCGGCCTCCCAAAGTGCTAGTATTACAGGCATGAGCCACTGCGCCCAGCCTCTGCAACATTTTCTAAGTCAGTACAGTAGTTCTTTGAACCACCTTTTCAGTCAAAGAACTCATGAAAAAGTCCTCCAAGAACTTGTGACCTTCTGGAAATTGTCAAAATCTCTACAGGTGTCCAGAGTCATCCAAAGCTGTATTGCAAACCACTGACTGGGTTCCACCATTATTAAAGCAAATGCAAAATATGCCATGCCACCAAAAAAAATCCAGAAGCCATGGTATTTAGCTCTTTCCATCTTTCTTGCCTCCTGCAGGTGGGAGAGTACTGAGTATGATGCCATCCTACAGCCTCTGGAGGACATGCCAGTGCCTAGAAGTACCAGTAGAGAGGGGCCATGAAAGAGCAGATGACAGCCAGGTGGTTGGGAATGACATTGTCCTGGGGTTTATTGCTTGTCATGAACTCTGCCACTGGGCAACATGTACGGCTCTGGACCCATGCCTTCTCTGGATCCCTGCCCCATCAGCCAGCTATCTTATCTCCTGAAAGCTGGTAGGTGTTGGTCAGCATGGTGTTGCAGGACCAGGGTTATATTAACATTCCCTCTTAGGCTGAAACACCAGAAGTTAACACAGGAGTCCCAAAGTGTGTACATGCCAACCTCCAGATTGTTTTTCTTCACGTTCTAGATGTTCATCCTTGCTTTCTGGGACTTGAAATAACCCTACACCGCCAAATATTTATGCCTATTATCCACTTAGGGAAAACTTGTATGTCCCAAGTCCATAGGGTTAGTATTATTATCAGTATTATAACCACTAGTACTAGTATCATGATCATCATCATTCCTGTTAATATTCATCAATATTTTTATTACTACCATTGTTAATATGGATTTTTCATTATTGTACAGCAAGGAATATACTTTATCCATTCACAAATGGTGTTCAGTTACTAAAGATGACTACAAGGCATGCTCTGCAGACATATACACACACAGCTGTCCTGGAGACCCAGCTTTGCCACCAATTGCTCTTTTATAAGATGAGCTCCCCCAATACCCACCAGTTTTTCAGGACTCGACCTGAGTTGGTTGGGCTAGACCTGGAAAAGTTTCCTATTCTCAGCTGTACCTGGAAAAATGTTAAAGACTCTTCAGAGGCCCAGTAATAGCTTTTGGCAGCTTCCAAGACCAGGGAGGGTTTCTTGGCCATTCAGAGCCATTCAAATATTCTAAGTAAACTCAAGGAACCAGAAACCCCACTTGCAGTCTTGAAATACCAGTGAATGGCCTCTGTGAGTCTCTTCAAGTTTTTCAAAGATAACCGCCTGGAAAGGCTGGCCAGGAAGCCACCCAAGCCCATCCCTCTACAAGATGTTCTATGTCAGCCAGGGACCCAGTGAATTGCCATTGAACAGAAGGGTGGAACAGACACAGCATGCCTGAGCTTCTGGAAACATTCTAAGTGCCCTTGTTGGCCCAGAAAAGACTGGTGCTGCCATACGAGGCACAGATATGGCAACTTAGCCACTCTAGGAACCACACAAGGTTTAAAGGCTCCCAGGAAGTCCAGGAAGGGCAAACATGGCCTTTTAGAGCCATCAGATTTTACTCTAAGTCTACGTGGGAGACAGTGCACTTGGCTTCATAAAAACACCAGTGGAGGTGCTATCACTTGCCCCAGTATCCGGTCTTTTCCACCTCATCTCAGAGCCAGGCAGCCACCATTTCCCAAAGCTGCTGTACAATGAAAGGGGAATATTCTAGGTGCTCTCCTGTGCCCACGAAATTCTGTGGCTGTACTAAAGGCAGGAGTTGTCCTCCGGAATGCTCTTCAGGAATCTGACAATACTAGTCAAGATTAAAGAAGTTCAATTTAACGTCATACAAAATCAATCGCAAAAAAAAAAAAAAATGCATAGTGAGACAAAATGATGAACACATCTGCTAATAATCATGAATGACAATAACAACAATGATGATCTTAGTGATAATGCCACCAACACCGTTAATGGCAGTAACAATAAACCTGAGGTAATGGGTAATGGGTAACCCGATTCACCGATGTGAAGGATGGCGCCAATTTCTGGCCTTACAGAAATAAAGGAAAAGTAAACACCTGAAGGAGGAGGAGGTGAACCTGGATAGAGCTCCCGTCAGCCTCTGGGCGCTCCTTGGTGGAAGGAGAGGTACTTGGTCCTGAGCCTGCCCAGGATCCACCCGCACCAGAACCTGGGAGTCCCAGTCCTTGGATGGGCTCAGTCCCACCCAGGCCAGACGCCCCGGAGCCCCGGAGCCCGGGTCCTCCAGCCCTCGCTGCCGCCGCTCCTCGCGGAGCCGCCCCCCCCCCCCCCCCCCCCCCCCCCCCCCGCGCAACCTCAGATTCAGCACCGCTCGGCGAGGGCAGCGCCAAGGATGCTCCGGGCCCAGCGGGGGCATCCGGGCCCAGCTGGGGCATCCGGCCTCTATGGGATACGGACGCCCTGAGGGCGCGGAACAGCGCTGCCTGCGCAGGGCCCGCCATCTTGGGCCTTGCAAAAAGAGCGGCCCCTTCAACGCCCCCATCCGGAACCTCCCCGGAGGCCACAGCCCCAAAGCCAGAGCGGCGGCCCCTCCCTCACGCTGGGTTAAGAAAACTCAGGTCTTCCGTGGAGACCGGGCTCCCGCGGGAAGCAGACCGCGCATGCGCCCTGCATGGCCAGACAGATGGGTTTCATTGCCCTCTGCCGGCCATGAGGTGGCAGCACAGGACGTTTGGCCTTTACTGCTTAGCGGTGGACCTGAGTCTGAATCACTGAAATTCAGGTGTGGATTATTCAGTATCTTTCTTTTGGAAGATCAAATGGAAATTGAGTACAATATCTTGTGCTTTAATTAAAGAAGATTGGAATAAAGAAACAAATTCGAAAGTCAGTATACAAAAGTCGATTGATTCCCTCTATGTGAAGGGAAGAAGAGCTTGAATAAGAGAAGCATTCTGTGTTATGCTTTAATGCTGGAGATCAGCCACCATGCATTTGTCAAATCCCGTAGAATTTCACAGCACAAACAGTACATCTTAATGTGGCTCAGGACTACATATAATGTCAGCCACAGTTTGAGGGTAAATTCCATATTTAATTAAACAGATTAAACAATAAATAATGTTATGAGCTCTGCCTGGACACAATCCTTGCCTCTCCAACCAGTTTGCTAAGGGGTCGAATTTCTTGCTCATTATCCTCACACTTGACATAAACCCTGGCTGCAGAGTAAAATCAATCACTTGTGGTGATTTTTTAATATAATGATGTGTCAATTTCAACCATGGATAAGGCTATTTAGCCTTAGTAAGGCCTATCATATTAAGATTGTACCTGTTTTGCAAAATTTCAAGTCATCATCCCACTTGTTATTCAGGAAACATTTTCTCTTGAGTTTTAGGTTCAGTACTGAGGCTCCTTGATGGACAATACATTTTCCAATTCTGAGGACAAGGCAGAGGAGGCCCCCTCTGTGAGAACTTTCATTTTGCTTCTGGAAAAGTACATGCATCTCCTTTCAAGATGCTAACCGTGTTTTGTCCAGTGTGAAATCTCACATGTGCCACAAGTGTTACTCTGTGAAGAAAGGATTTCTCATGATTTTTCAAGGCATAATTTCTCCAGTAAGAAGTCTGTGGTATTCCAAGAGAATTCATTGCCCTTGGAAAGACTTTCCCTTCTTATTTAGCTTATAAAGGATTTCCTCTCTTATTTTCCATTTTAGCAGCATTTTATCACTGTGTTTTCTTGTGAACATCAAGCCTAGTGCTTGGCTGAATGTTTATTCACAGAAAATACAATTAAAGGGTTCATCCAAGTAAAGTTTTCTTACGTTATTTGACAACAAATTGCACCTAAAAACATGTTCACACTGAACGCAGAGCTAGAGATTCTCTACCTGAAATCCCACACATTTTTAGTTATTAAAACTGTTGCTGAAGACTTTTAGTTTGTTATGTTGACAGTTTCAGCTCTCTAGTGTCATTTATGATCAGATCACTCACAAGTCTTTGGTACACACATGCCGTACAATTTCTCTTCCATATGAATTTATTGATGGGGACTGAAGAATAAAGGTAACTGAAGCAACGTCCATGTTGATTACAGTAATTCAAAATGTGAGTCCTTTGGCACGTTTAGATGTTACAACTACAGCTGAAGTCTCTTCCATATTCCTTACATTCGTCATTCCTAACACTGTCATCTAAAGTCAGAATATGTTCTGAAGACATTTATGATTTTCTCTCCAGGGTGAATTTTCTGATGTTATTTAAGATCAGTACATTGACTGAAGGCTTTCCCACATAAATGGCATTCATATGGCTTTTCTCCAGTGCATGTTCTTTCATATCATCTAAGGTCAGAAGATAGACTGAAGGCTTTCCCACATAGAAGACAAGCATGTGGTTTCTCTTCAGTGTGAATTCTTTTGTGTCCTCTAAAGCCAGAGCTTTGACTAAAGACTTTCCCACTTTTATCACATTCATAACGCTTTTGTCCAACGTGAGTTCTCTCATGTCTTCGAAGGTTAAAGGATTGAATAAAGCCTTTCCCACACTGATGACACTTGTACGGTCTCTCTCCCATGTGAGTTTTCTCATGTCTTCTAAGGTGAGAACGCTGAGTGAAGGATTTTCCACATAGATGACATGCAGGTGGCCTCTCTCCAGTGTGAGTCATCTTGTGCCATCTAAGGTGAAAGCAATTAGTATAGGCCTTTTCACATATGTTACATTGATACCATTTACCTTTAGTATGAATTTGTCTATGTGGTTTAGGGGACAACTGATTACTAAGGGATTTTCCACACTGTTTGCTGACATAGGGTTTCTTTCCACTCTGAGTTAACAAACACTGAGTCATTGTGGAACTGTGAGTGCAATCTTCTCCCAAATCATTACATTCAAAGGGATCCTCCAGAATGAGAGAGTTCTCCTTTAGGGACAAAGAGTAAAAGCTCTTAATGATTTACCGACATACATCTATACATTCATTTCACCACCTTTGAATCCTAGACCAACCATTCAGTGGTAGAGCCCAGTTGAAATCTTTCCAATGTTACTTGTGTGAAAGGAAATTAAATTTTGGCACCCCAAACTCATTTAACCAAAGGGAAAAATCAAGGTGGGAACAGGGTCACACAAACCTGCCTCCCCCTTCTGGTTCCTAAACAATATGGCTACAAGATGAAAAGCTACAGGCTTCCCCCATATTTTGCCCACAAGGAAATTCCTCATGAGCTGTTAAAATGACACCATGGCAATACAAACTGATAGCTTGTCTTTACAGGTGCAGTTATCCCCAGTTCACCAGACACAAATGCATATCCGATTGTTTCCCTGCCCCATTTTGCCTTTGTTGTCTTACGTAAAATGCAACTTTCCTGCATTATTCCTCTGCCTCATTTGTTTATGTCATCTCATGTAAAAAAAATCCAGATTCACTGAGCCAGAAAAATACATGAATGATTATTTTTTTTCTACCCACCTTTTACATGAAAATTGTGTACTTCTCAATATCCCACCCTTTCCCCCTTTAAATTTAGAGAAAATCATCTTTGGAGAAAGGTACACACCTGTCCCCCAGGTGCATGTCCTTAACTCTGGCAAATAAATCTCCTAAAATGATTGAGACTTGTCTCGTCGTTTTTCTCGATTGACACTTGCATACACATTATCTCCTGCAGACACAGACATTTTCTCTTTTGTAAGATCCCAACTGCAGAGTTATTCCATTAATTGTGATGATATCAATATCTTTCAAAGTCTGAGCATGAGCAATGTATATGCACTTGTTCTATTTTAAAGATCTCATGTTATGGTTTAGAACACAGGTCACTTTATTCACTGAATTCAAAGTATCAAATTTTTTTTTGCTTAGAAAGCACGTAATGCCAGCCTAATTACACTCAGGTGATGTGCGTCATTACTAACTTAACCCATTACCAGGTCTTTAACTTAGATGACTGGTGTACACAGCTATAAAACTCACCATTGTCATACCGGTGGATGCATCTTTTCTGATAGGATGCATGGATATCGTGTGTTTTTTCTTAAGGGCACTTTCCTTGTCTGAAATAATTTAAAAATAAATTGTTACCTTGGTATTATGGTAATAAAGTTGTTTGAAAAACCCCAAGGCCCATTTACCTTTTTTTAAAAAATTGACACTTGGATGTGGCAAATGTGTCAAATGAAGAAAATACTTCAATAAAAGAAACATATTGTACAGGGTCAGCAATTAGAAAAGAGTTTTAAAATTAAAATGTGAAAAGAGTTCAAATGGAGATGAGGTATCAGACAGGTAAATAGAGGGATAGTCTTCACAGGGCTATCGGGAAAAGAGTCAGCATGTGATAGTTTAACCCCAACAAGTACATGAATTATCCTTTTCCAGAAAGTAAAAGAAAAGGCAAGAGGACATAAGAGTAGCATCTGACATATGAACAAAATGATAATAACATCTAAGGAATTCTGCTCCAGTAGCTTAACCTACATTTTAGAAATTACCACTCATTTAATAAAACTGCTAATTAATATTTGACTGATATTATTCATTGACAAAGCACCTCCTCCTATTAGAGTACAGGACCCTGTTGCTTACCCAGATTCTGGCCTTGGAGAAATTCTCTTCCTTCCTGCCAGAGCTCTTTTCCTTGCTTCAGCTGCAAAATTATATAGGATTTGCTTATCTGGTACCCTGTTAGTGGAAACAGTACACGTGTTTTGAGTTCACTGTCAATAAATGTGCATTATCACCAACTGTAAGGCAGGCTATCAAGGAAGAATAAAAACAGTGAAGGTCAGCTCAGGCCACAAGACCTAGAACACAGAAAACTCCCCAGGATTTTTCTGACCCAACGTGTGGCTAGAAAATAAATCCAAATGAAAAGTCCATCAGGAAAAGGAAATTCAAAACAGTCAGGACCTATGAATGCTGAGTCCATGCCTAAGTTCCAAGACACAATGCATAATACATAGTCTTTCCAGAAAGAGATTAATTAAATCTCTGCACAGTATGTTTATTATTATTCTCATGCAGAACAAAAAAATTGATTTACAAAAATAATTGGTGTTCTATACAAAAAAAATATTGCTATTGTTTTCACTAATTGGTCTCAGCCTAAGCATAGCGACTAAAGCAGAAGAGTTATTTAGAAAATATTTAATTTAATACATTGAAAATATTCATTAAGTTCCCAGGTCTGTTCTGAGTATTAGTGACTGAGTAACAGGGAAACCATGAAATCCTTGTCAAGATTACATTCTAATTGAGTGACAAACTAAATAAAACAAAATAAAATAAAATAAAGATATTTCTTTCAGACAGATTTAGAGAGCTCAAACTTTTTTCAGATAAGATCTGTGAGAGAATCAGAGAAGAGATTAGAGTGAGATATGGGGAAACTGTTCCAACACTTATTGAATGAATGAGTCAATGTGTGTCTACATACCTATGTGAATGTTGAGGGACTCACCGAGGGACACCAGGTGACTGACGTTTTCCAGCATTACATCTCTGTACAGCTTTCTCTTGGATGTGTCCATCATGGCCCACTCTTCCTGGGTGAAGTCAATAGCTACATCTTCAAAAGTCAGTTTCTTCTAAAACATCACAGACATTTTAGTTTAGACAGAGAATCCCTTTTAATGTCCAGAGGAGGAAGGCTGAGATGACATAGTTAGGAGCTGGGTATGCAGAACACTCTGTTTTAGGTTCCAGCCAGTTCATTCTCAATACTAAGCTGGTATCTGCTTTTCAGATTCACTCACAGAGACATACCCACTCTTAATCCATTAAACTTTACTATAAAGAAATATTGCATGAGGTGTGGCATAATATAGCCCAGATATTTTTCAGTAATGTGTTAATCACCTGTACATAGCTGATTATAAAATTTTCACTTGAACCTTCATAAATAAAACAAATTTACCATGAATTTCAAGTAAATTATAGATTTGTCACAAGGTAAATAACCATGATTTACTACTTTTTAAACATGACCATGATTAAATAAATTATTTCTCTAGATGAACCACAGGTTTCTCACCAATCAAATGGTTAAAAGACCTATTATGTGCTTTGAATAATCTAAAGAAGTAATAGAAAACATGTTTCCTATCTAGCAAATATTTATTAAATACAGGTCATTGGTCCCTTATTCATTAAAAAGTTAGAAAGTAATGAACCAGACTCCAGCATTCTTCAGAACTGAACAAGTTTTATGCAGAATATAGGATTCAATTCCTACATATAGTCACTCTAATGTTATGTAATTCAGGTGTTCAGGCCAAGGCTTAAAGACAGTCCAGCAGCACAAGACAAGATGGCTGAGGCTGCTATACTGAGGAAGTCTTAGTCTGATGATTCCTGTGATATGAAGCCTCCTGTTCTCAACTTTCTCTGGACAATCCAAACATCAGTTATCACTGCCTCTCTTTTAACTTTACCTTGTCACTTTGCTTGTTCAAGGATAAAAAGGCCTCTTTACTGTTTTGTTTTTTTCTAACCAGCCCTTATAAAGCATTTCCACAGAACCCTAAATTGTACTCAATCTAGTATATTCCTTCTCCCGAGTGTGCAACCGTAATTAAGTAATTGTATTTCTTATATGTTACTTTCAGTTACCAGAAGGCAAAAAGGTTAATTATCAAAAGGTAAAACGAATGGGGATAAGAATAATAATGACTTCTTTAGTTGTCCTTTTGCAAAGTTTTTAAAAGCACAAATATATTTTATCAAACTCTCCTTTTTCCTCAGCACTGTGCAGCTCTTGCCCAAGGCCTATCATACGGGATTTATTGAACTCAGCTGCTAGAACATCAGCCTCATTTTTGGGCTGTGATCTGCTCTTCACGCATCTCTATTGCCTGCATTCATCACAATCCTAAGTCTATTTCCGCCAACAGTACAGTTAATGGCTCAATTATTTCCCTATGAGGTTACAGGACGGATAGAAGAAAAAGAAATACATAAATGAGACCTCTCATGTCTTTTTTGGTAAATAGCCTGAATAGGGGCTGGAATAAAGTAGTGTAATATTAGAAATTATATTGATAATTTAGGAATCTTCGACACATGATACCGAACCTAGAGTCCTGAGAAAACTTAATTGGAGGCCGGATACATGAAAGTCTCCTGATTGCACTAGGAACACCCAGGCTGGGTGGATTTTGCATCATAAAAACAAACCAAAAAAAAGAATAAAAATGAAACCCCCATGCAAACTGGAGAAAACTGCCCATTTGCCAGCAATATGGGTATAATTTCAGTAGAAAGAGGCATCCCATACTCACTAGTGAATGCATTGTCAAGAACTCAGTTTCTCTCTGTCTTCTTCTGGATTTCCCCTTGCAGACACTTCAGGCACTAAGAAAAGCTGAGGTTGGAGAAAGAACACGTGAGACGCCAGCCTTGTACACCATTTTCAGATCAACCTGTGATGAAAAGCCAGACCTTCCCTGAAGTGTGACAGCACCTGCCCCGAGCCTAACCAACACACACACACACGCAGAGGCCGCTCCTCTTTTCCCATGGTCAAAATTAGGAAGCCTATGACTACGGGTGCTGACAAGGAAGGAACACAGATATCTTGTGAAGGAGAACATCAAAAGCACTGAGTTTTGTACGTTAATTGACACAAGTCTAGATATTCAATTCCCTCACTGACTTTAAAACACAGGGATCCCTGACTCCGCCCCCATGTGGAATATGATTTCCACCTGTAGATAAACACCGTGGGATTTCTCAGATTTTATTTTCCCAGCTTTATGTCCTAGCAATGTTTCTCCAACACCAATCACAGCCTTCTGAAGCCTTACTCCACTTTTACTTTCTCTCAATTTCCACTTTTGTATTTCCCCTTGGAACTTGGAAATCAATCAAGAAAAAATCTGTTTTAGGGTCAAGTACGGTTGATCTCGCCTGTAATCCCAGCATTTTGGGAGGCCAAGGCAGCTGGATCACCTGAGGTCAGGAGTTCGAGACCAGACTGGCCAAAATGGTGAAACCCCATTTCTACTAAAAATACACAAATTAGCTGGCCATGGTGGTGCTTCCCTGTAATCCCAGCTACTCAGGAGGCTGAAGCAGGACAATCACTTGAACCCGGGAGGCAATTACAGTGAGCCGAGATCCTAACACTGCACTCCAGCCAGGGCAACAGAGCAAGACTCTACCAGAAAAAAAAAAAAAAAAAACTGTTTTAGGATGGGGATAATCAATTCAGGAATTTATTTCACTTGGAGGGTCAACACTCGTATCCTGCTGATCTAGCCCTTAAAATCCCCTGCATCAGAAATTCGCAGCAGTACCCTGGGTCATGGTGTTTCTGTCCTGTGTATATAGTCACAGTCCTCTAGGATGCTCAGAAAATACACAATGACTTAGGGCTGAGAGAAATTTAGCAGCTCAATCTGATATTTTACTAAGGTGGTATCTAAAATTCTTGCAATCATGGTTTATATTAGTCTGAATTGAATTAGAATTCAATTCATTTACGTGGAATATCATTACTAATAAGGAAGGATTTCTGCCATTTTTCTATTTGTTGTCTATATATCTTATATCTTTTTTGTTCTTCAATTCTTTCATCGTTCCATTATTGCCTTCCTTTGTATTTAATATTTCTAGCATATCATTTTAATTATCTTGTTCTTGTATTACATTTTAAAAATTTTTTATTTTACTTTAAGTTCCAGGGTACAAGTGCAAAACATGTAGGTTTGTTGCATAGGTTTATGTGTGCCATGGTGGTTTGCTGCACCTGTCAACCCCTCATCTAGGTTTTAAGCTCCACATGCATTAGCTATTTATCCTAATGCTCTCCCTCCCCTCGCCCTCCCACACCCTGACTGGCCCCAGTGTGTGTTGTTCCCCTTCTTGTGTCCATGTGTTCTCATCGTTCAGCTGTCACTTATGAGTGAGAACACGTGGTGTTATTTTTTCTGTTCCTGTGTCAGTTTGCTGAGGATGATGGCTTCCAGCTTCATCCATGTCCCTGCAAAGGACATGATCTCATTTTTTTTTTTTTTTTTTTTGAGACAGAGTCTCACACTCTCGCCCAGGCTGGAGTGCAGTGGCACCATCTTGGCTCACTGCAAGCTCCATCTCCCAGGTTCACGCCATTCTCCTGCCTCAGCCTCCCAAGTAGCTGGGACTACAGGTGCCCGCCACCACGCCCAGCTAATTTTTTGTATTTTTAGTAGAGACGGGGTTTCACAGTGTTAACCAGGATGGTCTCGATCTCCTGACCTTGTGATCCGCCCGCTTCGGCCTCCCAAAGTGCTGGGATTACAATCTCATTCCTTTTTATGGCTGCATAGTATTCCATGTTATATATGTACCACATTTTCTTTATCCAGACTATCACTGACAGGCATTTGAGTTGGTTACATGTCTTTGCTATTGTAAATAGGGTTGTAATAAACATACATGTGCATGTGTTTATAGTAGAATGATTTATATTCCTTTAGGTATATGCCCAGTAATGGAATTGCTGGGACAAATGGTATTTCTGGTTCTAGATCCTTGAGGAATCACCAAACTGTCTTCCACAATGGTTGAACTAATTACATTCCCACCAACAGTGTAAAAGCTTTTCCTATTTCTCCACAGCCTCACCAGCATCTATTGCTTCTTGACTTTTTAATAATCACAATTCTGACTAGCATGAGATGGTATCTTATTGTGGTTTTGATTTGCATATCTTTAATAATCAGTGATGTTGAGCTTTTTTTAATATGTTTGTTGGTTGCATAAATGTCTGCTTTTGAGAAGTGTCTGTTCATATTCTTTGCCCACTTTTTAATGGGGTCGTTTTTTCTTGTAAATTTGTTTAAGTTCCTTGTAGATTCTGGAT